>NC_133618.1:538789161-539025622 GCF_048593235.1 Sminthopsis crassicaudata | reverse complement strand
GCTTTCATTCCTACGTCCTTGAGAGATGGATTTTAAATATAGACAGAATATGAAAAAGTTCATTGATGTAGTGATTTCTGATTTCATATTATATTGCTATTGTTCATCCTATGCTTTTCAGAGGGCCAATGACAGCATGAGGGTGATATCTTGACCTTGTGAATGAAATTAGATTTAGTTGAGGGCAGAACTGCTATAAAATCCTCAGCTCCACATTCTTCTCCGTCATTGGAGTCCAGTGGCAAGACAACAGTCAAGAATGACTAACCAAACTAACTTTCAAGAAATACCACTCTAAACAAAAAAGAAAGAAGAAAAAAGAAGAAAGAAAGAAGAAAGAAGAAGAAGAAAGAAGAAGAAAGAAGAAGAAGAAGAAAGAAAGAAAGAAGAAAGAAAGAAAGAAAGAAAGAAGAAAGAAAGAAAGAAAGAAAGAAAGAAAGAAAAGAAAGAAAGGAAAGAAGGAAAGGAAAGAAAAAGTATCACTTTAGGGCAGTTGGATGGTGCAGTGGATAGAGCACCAGTTCTGGAGTTAGGAGGACCTGAGTTCAAAATCTGAACTCAGACACACCCTACTAGTTGTGTGATTCTGAGCACAAGTCACTTAATTCCAACTGCCATTACTTATTGAATTTTGGTGTCAAAGAAGACAGTCCACAATTGCTCCCAAACTATCAAAATACTCTGCTCTTTCTCAAATACCTACCAATGAGAATGAGGCCATTTTTTTCTTCATATACTTCAACTAAAACTATTTATCAGAACATATTGAATAAAGAAGCAGATATAAGAATCTAGTTGCCTTCTCTTAAACTAGATATTAGATTTTTTAAAATGGAAAGCAATACTATTCTTTTAATGACTTTTTTGAATAGAGTTTTGAATGAATAGTTATTTTCCCTAAAATATTTCCATTAACATGTACTTGATATATTATTTCAAATGAATTAATATTTTAAATTTTCCTCGGTTTTAATTTTTAATACCTTAAATAACAGTTCATATAGCCACAATAACAAAATTCTTTGTGATCCTTGATTATTTTAAAGAATATAAAGGAAGTCCTGAGACCAAACCATTAAGTGAGTACTGTATTTTATTATAGATTTTTCTGTACTAATTGATACAATCATGAGATTTATGCTGTTTTCTCTTATTGATATGATCTAGTATATTGCTCATTTCCTTGATTTTAAAATATCTTTTTATTCTTGAGTTCAAATCTGGCTTCAGATACTTATTACCTATTTCATTCTGGGCAAATCACTTAATCCCACTTGCCTCAGTTTCTTCATCAGTAAAATGAGCTGAAGAAAATGGCAAATCACTCTAGTATCTTTGCCATGAGAACCCACTGAACAACAACAAAAAAAGGCTTTATTAGCCCTTTGGTCTCTGTGGTGGGCTTCTTGACATATTGTCTGATGATTTTTTTTTTTTTTTACATGTGTGAAGCTATCCTGGAAATGTTATTATTTCAAAAACACCCAGGATGATGGCTTTGTAGTGTTTCCTAGGCCAAGACTCAGTGTCTATTCCGCCTTCTGGTATTGATTCCTGTTTCTGGCTAAGTTGTAAACACAGTCTTTGGACAACACTCAACATAAGGTTGGAGTCCCAGAGTGAATATTTCTGTAGAGTTTATACTTGGCACCAGCTGGGACTGTCCACTTCTAATAGGAATGAAAGGAGAGAGGGAGGAAAGGGAAAAAGAAAGGCTCTAGGTCCTTTTCAGGCCTGTCTTTTTAGCCAGCATATTTCTAACTGGTTAATGTTTCTTATTTCTGCATTAATTTTTCCCCACCCTACCCTTCATTTCCCACCTGCACCACCTTATGAGGGAAATGAATTCCACATGTGTATCCCCCCCTAGGTGAAGCAGCCAGAAGTATTACCAATGTATGGTGAATTCAGGATTTGAGTAGGGGAAAGAAGGAGGAGCTCCTTCTGTGGTTGTTTTGAGTTATTTCAGTCACATCTGATTCTCTGTGACCCCATTTAGGGTCTTCTGCAGAGATATTGAAGTGGTTTGTCACTTTCTTCTCCAGCTCATGCAATGATGAGGAAAATGAGTTAAAGGGATTAAGTGACTTGTCCAGAGTCATATAGCTAGCAAATGTCTGAGGGTGGATATGAACTCAGATCCTGTTGACTCCAGGCTTGGCACTCTATCCACTCTTCCACCTAACTGCTCCAGGCTGTTTCTCCTGCTCTTTGATTCAGAGGTAGCCGCACCTGGACTTCTCCAGAGTGCAGGGGCATCTATCAGCCGCTGCATTACAAAAAATAGCAGACAACATAGAGGCTTGTGTACATAATATCAATCCCTATCTCCATCTTAGATTGCATAATTTACTCTTCTTTGTTCCCCATCCCCATCTCCAATATTGGGAATACACAGATGACTTTAACTCAATTCTGACTTGGCTTCTTACCTTTCCAGCCTTCTTAAACCTGACCTTTCTTCTCTGTCTCTTTGATCCAGCTATCCCTGATAACTTGCTCCTCACATAGCACCCTTCTTTTTATCTTTGCCGTGGTTGTCCCCCATGCCCACCATTCTCTGTTCCCTCCCTTTGGCTTCTTCCTTTCCCTGGCTACCTATATGATCCAACTCACTTTCCATCTTATGGACCTTGGAAAGTCTTCCCTAGTTCCTCCAAACTGCTAATGCCTTCCCTTTCATCTACTCTGTGTACATCTTGTTTGTGCTTGTCATTTACAAGTTGTCTTCCCCATTAGAATGGGAGCTTCAGGGCAGGGATTGTTTCTGCCTGTCTTTGTATCTCCATGGTTTAACACTGTAACTGGCTCAGATAGTGCAAAATCAATGCCTCTTGACTGACTGGTCCTGCTATTTACAGCCTTCCTAGCAAACACCTATCTCACCTATGAAGGAGTTGGACTCAATGATCTCTAAGGCTGCTTTTAACTCTAAATCTAGGTATGATTCTTTAATCTATGCTATACCTTCTCCATCATGTGTGTGCCCCCCAAATCTGGAAAATCCATGTAAAATTTTTTGGCCTTTCTTGTGCAAGAGAAGAAGTCTGTATTTACATAAAAATATCTCGATATTATATAATACTACAATATATTTTATGTATTTCTGAGATTCTAAACCTTTTTTGTTATCTGCTGGCCTTCTTTATCATCTGCAGCTTCCACAAAACTACAAATTTCCCACTTAATACCTTATGCTTATTTGTGATATAGTTGAAACTGTGATGGGGAAAGTTGTGATGTAGAAGAGATAACTGTATATTTATCAACAAAATAGACTTGTTTTCTTTGTGAAATTGACTGCCACGGAATTTTGAATAATTGAATATTTGACTAAAATCCATCCAATTTAAGTTAAAAATAAAATATTATCAAACCTGTTTTGTGTTCCCTAATCTTTTGGGTAAAAGGTTGGTAGAAGCAGGAAATGTCTGGATTTATATATCCTCAGTTAAATGATAAAATGAAAGCTATGAGAATTAATTGGCTAATAGGAGGGGGGAGACAAGAATTGTGTCTGTGAAAGAAAGTAAGAAGTTCAGGATGACAATAAGGTCAGAGGTTTGGGTGCTGGGAGGATGGTGGTACCCTGGTTATAATTTAGAAAAGTTAGGAAGAATTGAAGGTTTTGAAGGGAAGATAAAGAAAATATGTTCATTTTTGGACATGGTGAGTTTGAGATGCTTATGGGACATCCAGTTTGAGATATTCAAAAGGTAATTGGTAATAAATGATTGGAGATCAGGGCTGATTATAAATAATGTTTTATTTATAATGCAAATATTATTTATTATTTTATATAATATAAATAATATTTATAATATAATATAAAAATGAGGGAGATTAAGGCTGCATATATTTGTCTGGATATATTTTGAATTCTGCATAGAGAATATAGTTAAATTCTTGAAACTCATGAAATCATTGTCCCTAAGGGAAAAAAGGAAAGAAGGAAAGGGAAAAGAGAAAATAAAAAGAAAAGGGGTCAACATAAATTCTAAAGTCACACTGGGAGTAAGAAATAGATTTATAACAAATGATGATATATTGAAATTATGGGAAGGAGAACTAATCTGGGCAGTAGGAGGCATGGATTATGGTCCTGGCTTATCGTTATATTGAAATTATGGGAAGGAGAACTAATCTGGGCAGTAGGAGGCATGGATTATGGTCCTGGCTTATCGTTTTATTAATACATTATTTTTTTATTAATTTTATTAATTTATCATTTTACTAATATATTAAAACATTTTCCCCCCTCTGGACCTCATGTAAAATGAAGAATTTGGATCTAGATCATCTATTCTTCATTGGATTTAAAACTAGAAAGGACCTTACCATGAAATTCACTCTAAACTCTTTATTTTACACATGAAGAAATGGAAATACAGAGAAATTGAGCAATGTATGGAAGGTCAAAGAGAAAATTATATAGTGTAAGTATAAGAGCTGGAATTTGAGCCCAGGTCCTTTTAACTCAAATCGTGTTTTTTCCCCCTCTATGATGTTTGTGTTGACTCTCTCAAGGCCTTTCTGATTCTAACATTCAGTGAAACGATTCAAGTCCATTTTTGATGCAAGAGTCTAAAAGGGTTGATGATAGCTTGAGTAATGAACCCCTATGATGCCTCAAAACATCACCAAGCCTTTATTAGGTGCCTCGTAGGTGTAAGACATAGCCCATAGACTAGACACTGGAGATACAAATATTTTTTTAAATGAAGCAATCATTGCTTTTAAGGACTTTACTTCTGTTTGGGGAGGCAGCATGTGCATATACAGACATATATGTATATATACATACATGCACATTTATGTATATATGTGTGTTTGTATACATATGTATATAGAAATAAATATATAAACATGCATATAGCCACATATACATTACTTTCCATCTATATCTATACACATATATATTAAAAGATAGTGAGGCCGTAGAGGATTAGTGGTCGAAGAATGAGAAAAAGCTTTGTGATAGAACACCAAACTTGGAGTCAAAAAGTTCTTAGTTTGAATCCTTCTGCAGATGTTTACTAGCTGTGTGACTGGGAAAATCACTTAATTTCTCTTAATTTCAACTCCCTCATCTGGATAATGGAGATAATAATAAAACCTATCTTAGTATTATGTGGATCAAATGAAATAATATACAGGTTGTTCTAAAAGTCTTATTATGACTTTAATAAGCTCAATAAACTTTAATAGCTCAAATTTTAAAAAATAATGTGCAAATGGTCCCAAATGCAAATGCTAAAGCTTTACTTAAAACTGCACTAAGAACTTTTAGAACACATGAAAACTATTCAATCCCCCCCAATAGTCCTTTATCCATAAAATATTTTGTGAACTTTAAAGCTCTATATGATAGCTATTGTTGTTAGGTTATTTGAAGGTGGTTCATGAGCTGTTTCTCAAAAGAAGTTGGGAATTCTAGGAGGCCAAGGTGAAAAGAGACTCTGTTTTCATCATCATTAAGACACAGAAATGGGACATGTGTGGAGAACAGAGGAAAGTCTAGTTTGGCTGGCTCCTAGAGGTTACCAGAGAGTAATGTGTTATGAATTGGAGAGGGAAATGGCAAATCACTCCAATATCTCTGCCAAGAAAATCCCACGGACAGTATGGTGTGCTATGATCCTCAGGGTCACAAAGAGTGGGACATGACTGAACTATTAAACAGCAGCAATGTATTATGAAGCTCTGCAGATAGATTGAGTCTAAGTTGTGAAAGGCTTTAAAAGGTTAAAGAGTTTATTTTTTATCTGGAGATAATAAAAAAGCCCATGGAGTTTATTGAGTAAGGAAAAGATTTGATTGGATTTATGATTGAGGCAAATCCCTTTGGCAGCTGAGTGTATGGATCAGAGTAGGGAGAGTCTTAAGACAGGGAGATATATTAATTAACTTCTTGTTCAATTTCTTTTTCTAAAATGGGACTATTTAAGTAATTTATTTTTTTCCTCTGTTAATCTGGGCAAGCTATACTTTTGTAAGTATTCATCTATTTCACTTAGATTATCAGATTTGGGCAAATGATAATTTTATACATTCTAACAATGTGCACAATAACCACAAAATCAGAAAAGAAAAATAACTTTGAAAGACCATATTTATGACCAGCAAAGTGGCCAGTCATAACTCAGGAGACTGACAATGAATTATGCTTTCTACTTCTTGGCAGAATGAATATAAACAGATATTAAATTCTAGAGCTGGGATTAAAATCTAGGTCCCCTGGTTCCAAGCCTTGAGCTCTTTCTACTCTACAATGTTATCTCATTTTTATATACCACGTTGCTTATATTAACATATAATCATTAATTAAAAATTTTACTGGGAAGGACTTAATCCAGAGGAACCATTACTGAATATGACTTCTCATTTGATTCCTTCTCTCCTCGTAGAATGTTTTGTGGAATAAGAATAAATTAGGTGTTGTTCAGTCATTTTGCAGTTGTACCTGACTCTTTGTGACCCCATTTGGGATTTTCTTGGCAAAGGTACTGGAATGATTTGCCATTTCCTTCTCCAGTTCATTTTACAGATGAGGAAACTGAGGCAAACAGGGAAAAGGACTTTCCTAGGATTACATAGCTTGTAAGTGTTTGAGATTAGAGTTAAACTCTGGAGGATGAGTCTTTCTGACTCCAGGTTCAGTCCTCTATCCACTGCACCACCTACTAGCCCTAAGAACAAATTAGGCAATATCATTTAAAACCACAAGAAATCACTATCTAGACAGATGATTCCTTGTAGCTTTAAAGAATCAGCATTGTGGGGCAGCTAGGTGGCACAGTGGATAAAGCACCACCCCTGAAGTCAGAAGAACCTGGCTGTGTAACCCTAGGCAAGTCACTTAACCCCAAATGCTTTAGCCAAAAAAAAAAAAAAAAAAAAAAAAAAAAAAAATCTGCACTATTCCAGCAGTTCCCTTAATCCCTCTGTAGGGCTAGATGACTCATTTTGTTTTGAGTGATCTTTAATCTATACCATGCTTGCATTATCTGGAACCAGAACTTATGATCTCTAAATTCTCCAGCTCAAAATTCTATTTCTATGACAGACTCTCAGCTTCCTCCAAGAGGCAATCTATTAACAAGCCTTCTATATCCTAAATATTTGGGGACCCATACAGCTAGAATCTTTAGCCCTTGGACACAAATGGCCTAGAAGTTGAACTCTGCAGAACAAAGAAGCTTTTTTTTTCCTCTATAGAGAGGACAAATCTAATGACAGACATGAAGTCCATGATATCTGGGGAATTCTTAATTCATTAGTAAGCAAACTACCAGGCACATGGGTCATCAGGGGAATCATTAAATTATTAATGAACATGCACAAAAAAGAACTTCTATATAGTGAACAGGGAGGTAGCACTAAAGCTAACCAGGGGAAGAGGAGAAAGTAAAATGGATTGCCCTTGGGGAAACTGTCTTGACTCTAAGCTCCTGCCTCCAACAGAGGCCCATCTTTTTAATGCCAAAACTTTTCTGGTGATTTGTATAGCTGTGTGTTATGAAGTATTGTAATGTATAATTACGTTGATGATCACCCAAAGGTGCAGTGCCTGCAGATTCTGAATTTGTGACTGGGAAGCTGACGGTGGGATATCCTTCCAGTGAAGATTGGCACCTTCTCTACAACTTACAGTCTTGGAAAATTGCACAGGTCAGTCAGGCAGGCAATCAATCAGTAAATATTTATTAAGCACCAAGTACGTGCCAGGCATTATGCTAAATGCCAGGGGTACAAAAAAGACAGAAGACAGTTTTTATTCTCCAGGAGCTCCGAGTCTAACGGGGGAGACAACCTGCCAACAATTATGTACAAACAAGCAATGTCCAAGATAAATAGGAAATAATCAACAGATTTGTTTGTTTTAAGGAAAATTTGTTTGTATTAAGGAAAATTGGGAAAGGCTTCCTGTAGATTGTGGGATTTTAGCGGGGATTTGAAGGAAGCTGAGGAGTCAGAAGTTGGAGATGAGGAGGGAAAGCATTTCAGGTGTGGGGGAGCAGCCAGTGAAAATGTCCGGAACAGAGAAATGGAGTGTGACTGAGAAGTTAACTGACTTGCCCAGGGTCACAGGGTAGGAAAAACAATGCTTATTGTCTGAATGCATGATTATGGGTGCAAACAGACTGCAACATATTTTAAACAGGAGTTACTCAGGATAAACAGTATAAAGATGGCATCATCCTTATAAAGAGCTAGATGGTGCTTGATGAAGTTCTGAATTAGGAAAACCTGAATTAAAAGATCTGGCCTCAGATATTAGCTGTGTGACTTTGGACGAGTCACTTACCCTGTTTGCCTCAATTTCCCCATCTACAAAGTGGAAATAACAATAGCACCCCCCCCTCCTGAGGTTGTGATGAGAATCAAATGAGATATTTATAAAGTACTTAATGCTTTGACTGGCACATAGTAGATGCTGTGTACATTCTGGCTGTTTTAAATGTCTTTCAAAAAATATGTGATTTGGAAATACAGTGAGGAATGATCAATGGACAACCTGTGTATTATTTCATAAGTATCTTTGTAATGTCAAAAGGATGGGAGGTAGGACCGCAGCAAGTTGGGTAAACTCCCTGTGGCAAATTTATGAGACTTTATGGCAAAGGGTTGTATTTGAAGAACAAATAATCATGGCCAAGCTCTAATCTGCATTCTTGGAGGAGATACTCACATCCATGAGATCAAAGATTTCATTAGAGCATATAATGACATAGAATCTCTATCCATAACCCTAAAAATATGAGGCACATATTATTCCTGGAAAGGAAAGCACTGGATTACCTCTCCAAGGCCTAATTGCTTATGCCTGAACATGACACTATGTGGACTTTCCAGCTCCTAGCAGAGACAGAAAAAAAAAAATAAAGGAAAATAAAATGATGAACTTCTGGGTTAATTTCTACTTATGAAGGAGGAGAACCTATCTCTACTCACAGAGAATTTGGGGGTCCTCTCTGCCCCCAGAAGTTTTGGGTAATGTGAAAAAGTCAAAAGAACTTGATTGAAACTCAACTCCAAGAGGTTGTTGCTACCTTATGGCTGACTAGACGGAAAGAGCAAATTTGGGACAGCACCACATGGTCACTATGGCCTTCCTGTCCAAAGTGGCACAGATAGGAGAGGTCAGCCGAAAGCTGCTCTTTTGCTGTTATGTAGAAGGAAGGAGGGTGAGAGGGAAAGAAAAATTGTGTCTACTGCTTCCCATTAAATCAGGTTATGTGTCCCTCATTAAGAGCCTTCCCACTATGACCCAATGCAATGCTTCCTTCCCTCCCCAGTCCCCCTTAGCAGGAGAATGAGTGATGTAATATCTCCTTTCCTCAGGGGTGAAGCATTGAAGTTAACTAATATGAATCAAAGATGTTTTGTCCCATTAAAAAAACAAACAGAAGGTCTGTCTGCTTCTTGATCTTGTCTGAGAAAGTTTCTTCTTCAGTCTAAATTCTATGTGGGAAACTTTATCTGTAAAAGCTAAGTAGGGAACAGAAGACTCCTATTCAAAGAGTTAGAAGGTGTCAACTGAATTCTGTTATGTTGCTGGGGGTGTTGGGGAGTTGAGGAAGCTTTGCTGCAAGTTTGGCTCCAAAATGCCAGATCTTTTTTAAAGGTGCTAAGAAGTTCTTCCCCTCCCCCCCAAGAATTAAAAAGGGATAGGGGGAAAATCTTTGAGATTTCCTTGTCTGGGCACATGACCTTTTATAGGATTTTATATTGAGACATAAAAGGGAATTAAAAGCCATCTAGTCCCACCCTCTCATTTGACAGATAAGGAAACTGAGGCATAATTAACTTGCTGAAGGTCACCTGACTGACAAGTTGACAGAGCTGGGATTTGAATGTAGGGCCTCCACTCCAAAAACAACATTTCTCTCCCCTTATTACTCTGCCTTCCTCTTTGAATTATTTCTCGCTATGGAAAAAAAATACAAGTAATATATAATTTTTAAATGGAATCCAGTAAGGGTCAGACAGAAGCCTGGAGTCTGGGTTAAGAGGGAGCAAAATGTCAGAAACTAGTACAGTAACCTTATTTCAAAACAATTTGTAGAAGTGATACTAGTATTCTTAGTTTTTTTTTTTTTTTTAATGTCATCCTCTTACTTGAAAAACTCCACTGACCTCTATTATTTCCAGGAACAAATATAAAGTCTTCTGCCTGGCATTCAAAGCTCTTTCCCTACTTTTCTAGGGTTCTCATACTTTGCTGTCTTCCATCAACTCTATTATGGTGCTTCTTCCTCATGACTATATCCCATTTCCATGTTTTTGCTCAGACTGTCCCACACACCTGGATTACTCTTTCTCCTCACATTTATTTATTTTGTTCCCCCTGCCTCCTTTAAGATTTAGTTTAAATCCCACATTCTACAGGAGACCTTTCCTAGTCTTCTCAGTTGCTAGTGCCTTCCTCTCTTAGATCACCTTTCATTGATTCTGTAAGCATATTGTTGTTCATCCTTCATCCTCAAAAAGAACCAATGACATCAGGAGGGTGATGTCTTGATTTGCAAATGAATTGGATTTAAGTGAGTCAGGGCTGTGCAATGTCACCGTCTCAATTTTTCCTCCAGAGTCATTCATAGTCTAGTGTCAAAATATAAGTCAAGATGACTGCAATGGCACAGATCTTGTATATACTTATTAATTTATATTTTGTCTTTCTCATTAAAATGTGAACTCCTTGAAGACAGGGATATTTTGGCCTTTCTTGTATCTCTAGCACTTGGCATATAATAAGTCCTAATAAATGCTTGTGGACTGATACACTGAAAAAATGAATGGATAATAAAAGAATAGGTTTTTTCATGAGGATAAAAATATAAGTTATTGAAATTCACTCCTGAGAGAAAGGCACAGGCTTAGAGAAAGCACTTAGGTCCAAATTTAGGTTTACCCACCCAAAGACCAATGTTTCCAATACCACTCTGATCCTTTTAAATAACTGGGCAAAGAGGATAAAACTTTGGGATAGGAGTGACAAACAGCTGCACTGAAGTCCCGGGAAGAAATGGCCTGCACTCCACAAGGTCAAGGTTATTCTAGATACCGGTTGGTGGAAGGATTGAGAAAGGAATTCGGGAAAGGAAGCCCCTCAACATAGAATCACAGGATTTGAAGCAGGAAGAAGGGGCCCATCTGGTCCAACCCCATCGAAAGATAAAGATAATTTTCCCAAATAGAACAAGAACTCAACTCTTCTTATTTCACATCTTATATTCTTGCCACAACACCAAACTGGCTTATGCAGCAAATTATTTGCCAAGTACATGTCATCTTGCCCAAATAGATTTTAGGATCATGGGATCATGGGTTTAGAGGAGGAAGAACCCTTAGGGGCCATGTCTCCTCATTTTACAGGTTTGGAAATTGAGTCCTAGATGAAGAAACCACCATTACAAACATGAGCATTTATTAAGTGCTTCATATGTGACTTATGTGATGTATATTAAGCACTGTATTATGGTTAAGTGACTTACCTAAGATCATGCCAGTGGTTGTAGTTGTTGTTCAGTTATATCTGACTCTTTGTGACTCTATGTTAGGATTCTTACAAGGTACTTATGCACTTAGTTCACAGCTTTAAAGGAGTTCAACAACTCAGAAAGATGAATTTTCCTGACTCCAGATCTGGCACTCTCTCTACTGTGCCATCTAGTGTAGTAGTGGTAGCAGTAGTATTGTTGGTGGTGGTGATGGTGGTGGTGGTAATAGTAGTAGTTTTCTTTTACTAGCTATTAAAAAGCTTTTAAAAACTTGCAAAATAACCCAGGCTATATCTTTGGGCCTTAAATTATGAAAAATTTCCATAGTATCTTTCCTGGGCAAGAAGTATACTTAAACTTTTTTATGTATCTCTTAGTACTTAAATATAAGAAGTATTTAATACGCATTTGTCCTTTAAGTAATCTGGCATTTTGTCAATAAGAACTTTCCCTTCTCTACACTTCTGTATGTTACTGATCACTTAGATCCTGAAGTAATTTCCCTATGAACCTTAGAAATCAATCTATTTTAAGGGTTAAATGCTTTTCATTGAAATATAAAGAGTTCTATAACCAAAACATTGGGGTCAGTCCCAACTCTGACGTTTCCTACTTGTGTAGTCAGATCGTTTAATGTCTCTGAGCCGTAATCTCTTCATCTGTATAATGGGTAGAATTCCCATGTAGTAAAGAATCCCAAGATGCCTCCCTATTAATGAGAATAGGATTAATCACTGTTTCACATTTTTTCCCATTTTCCAACCTCAGAGGCTTATAGAGAATGTTCTGCTTACAATAATATAGCTCACATTTTCAGAGCATCCCAAAGGCTCAAAAAGTACTTTATTCTCAATGATCCTGGAGAAAGGAAACACAATTGCTTTAACACCCATTTTACAGATGAGGAAAAATGATTTTCTCCAAAGGTGAGTCAGTCAGTGTCTAAAGTGGGATTCCAACACAGATCTTCTGACTCCAGATGCAACACATGACCATATTACAATGTCTAGCCACCCACATGCTATTCCCAGAGATTCTAGGGAGATATGAGTCATTTGAGAGTAGCACATAATTTACTTTATGCAATGTTGGTCACTCTCTTCATGGAAAAGTTTTGGAGTTAGTTTACAAGCATTTTCTGAGTACCCAACCACATAGCTTATGACAGCCTCCCAAGATGGCTTAAAAATGAATTTAACTGTTAGACTAGTCAGTTTATTATGTAATCAGTACAGAACCCATAAACTGCATCAGATAATCAGGAGTTTTACTGAAGAACAGTGCTGATCCTTGACTGTTTTACCCCAACCCAGAAACTTGCAGACCTATGGGAGAGAAACAATGGACTTACATTTGTGATTGTATGTTTCTACGGATCAAGTTATTTAAAAGTGGATGGGATTGGAGTTTGGGTGGAAGGTTACTTTGAGAATCAGGTTGGAAAGAGGCAGAATGGCCTGAGGAGAGATCAGAGATAGATCTCATAATGTGTTTTTAAAAGAGAGGGTCAGGTTAACCTTAACATCTTTCTACCTTTTGTGGAAAGGTCAAAACATAAACTCTGAGAATCCCTAGAGTCTCTTCCATCCCCCTGTGAAATTGGAACCAACATTTCCTATTAGCCAGGGATTTTATGAATATCAATCAATAAAACATTTATTTTTAATGTATTTTTTTTTTTGGTTTTATATCACCTAAACTTTCCCTTTTATGTCTCACCTTCTGACCCCAGAGAACCATCCAATACGGAATTTTTTTAAAAGAAAAAAAGGGAGGAGAAAAAAATTTTAATCTGACAATATATTTAATATTCCACACTCACAGTCTCTGAAAAGAGTTGGAGAGGTGTCTTAGTGTCTCCTCATTTCTTTGAGGCCGAGCTCTTTCTTTGAAGTTCTACAATGTTCATTCTCCCTTGATGATCAGGAGTAGTTGTTCTTTCCCTTGATATTGTTGTAGCCATAGTTATATGATTTCCCTGACTTTGCTTATTTTATGCCTCATCAGTCCCTGCCATGTCCTCCCATGCTTCTCTGTATTTATCATATTCCACAAGCATTTTTCTGATATCTATGTGGTGTCAGGCATGGTACTAAGCACTAGACATATAAAGGTAATAATGAAATTGTTCCTATTTGAAGAGAATGCATTTCAGAAGAGGAGGGAAGAGAAATGGAGAAGCTAGCTCAAAGGCACTCAGTGTTCTCACTTAGAATGAGGAGACCAGACTACATGGCTTCTGAAGTTTCTTCTTCCCCTAATCCATGATCCCATAGTTTTAGAATCTACTTAGGAGAGATGAAATATAGTTGGTAGACTGTTATGTAAACCAGTATGACATTGTAGAAAGAATATAGGATGAGATGTGTAAGAAATAGTACAGAGGTCAGTTCTTCTGGATTATAGAGGGCAGGAAGGAGAGTGAGTGATACAGAACAAGATTGGAAAGGCAGTTTGGGGCCTGGTTGGGAAGAGCTTAAAGTACCAGTACCAATAAAGTAGACTTTATTTTTGTTATTAAAGTACCAAAAAGAAGACTTTATTTTTGAGGCTGGAAGCAAAATGAAGTCACTGGGGCTTGTCAAGTAGCAGAGTGACATGGTCAGACCTGTGCCTTAGGAAAAACTCTTTGGCAGCTGTGTTGAGTATTGATCAGAGAAAAGTCAAGATGATGACTAATTAGGAACCTATTACTTATGATAGGTGAGAGGTGATGACAACCTAAACTGTGGTGGTAGCCACAAGAACAGAATAGAGAGGGGCCATGGTTAATCATCTTGACCTATGTCTTGCCACTGAACTTTGATGACTTTGGAAGGTAGAATGAGGTTGATGGCTTTGTGTAGCTGTGCCTCGCTTAAATCCAATTCATGCACAAATCAAGACAAAGCCCTCGTGATATCCTTGGTCCACTTCTAGAATAAAGGATGAACAACAGCAGCAATAAGTGGAGAGGGGTTCTGAATCACATTTTTGTATATCATAGACTCCTTTTGGCCTGTGGTCCCCTTCTCAAAATAATGTTTTTAAATGTGTAAAATAAAGTTCATAGAATTACAAAGGAAATTAATTATGTATATTAAAATATCATTATAAAAATTACATAAAAAAGAAATAAGTTCCTGAATCCTAGATTAAGAATCTTTGGAGTAAAGAGGTTACCAAGAAGACGAGTGTTCAGTGAAAGATGAGAAGGACCTTGGGCCAAGGGTGTAATAGTCCTTTTCTCAGTGTTTGGAGAATTAAACTATACATTATTCTATCATAATGTTCTCTGCTGCTGAGTAGACCTAGTTTGGTGTTTAATTTGTAAATATCTGCCCCATCAAGTGAATCTGCCCAAAGTTCATCTACCTTTATTCTGCTCTTAGGGAGAGTAGTATGGTGTGGTGGCTGCTGAACTGTCCTCAAAGCTAGGAAGAGCTAGGTTTAGATGTTGTCTTGAACATATATGGACTGTAGAGTCTTGGGCTAACTATTTAACCTCTTATTGCTCTACCTCTTTAAGAATGAAAGTTGAAGAAAGTGTGCTGATTTCATTAGTAGGAGTTTTGGGGGTACTCTTTCTACCAAAGAATTACAGGTCTGGCCCATATATATATGTATGTGTGTATGTATATATATATGTGTGTATATGTATGAATATATATATAGTCACCCACCCACACATATATATATATACATGTATATATACACACACTTTCTCCTCTCCTCAATGTGGCCCAAAGATATGTTGTGGCCTGTAAGGAACCTAAAAAGTGAAGTTCATTTTGGCTGAATCATGGATTTATATTACCTTGCCTTTGTATATCTTCTACTACATCCTTTTAAAGGAGAAATTAATGTATCATTCTCTGCAGAAAAATGAATATTTAGTGTTGTTTCCCTCTTTCCCTAAAAACAAAACAAAACAAAACAAAACAAAACAAAACAAAAAAACATGCCCTAAAGGGATAGGGACCAGACTTGTGAATTTAATTGGTAGAAAGAGTTTCTAAGTAAAGAAACTCCCTGTATCAATGCATGTAGATATAGATATAGCTGCACCTGCTCCTCCTTACATATCCTAAAGGAATAGTGGGGTGTGTGTGTGTGTGTGTGTGTGTGTGTGTGTGTGTGTGTGTGATCTCTTCAACTTGCAGTTTAAGTTCATCAAAGGCAGGAAACATGCTGCGTCTCTTTTCTTTGTCCCCTAAAAAGGCCAAAGAAGGAACTTAGTACAGAGTAGATATTTGATGCATTGAATAGAATTGTCATAGAATAAACTGAATATATTGAATAAATTGTCAGTAGTTTGCCCAAGGAGTGGAGTGACATTTTGCATGTCACAGTTTCCAAAGGGGTTCACCTTCTGCAAGGGAACTCGAAGGGGAGAATCTGTATTTCTGAATCATTACCTGGTCCTTTGGGGGTGGTGTGAAGAAGCTGGGAGAGGGGGAGGGCTAGCCTGCCAAAGCCTTTATGAACCAGCCTCCATATCCAGGAACTCTAGCCAAATAGAAATGGCTCAAAACTCTGCTGCCTTCCTCTCCCTGTCAAAAGCATTACTGTTCTCATTTTGACTCTTCCTGGTAGGAAAACTCAACTCTGGAGTTCAATTTAAATACAGGATTTAATGAGCTCTCACACGAAATCCTTAATCCTCAAGGTAGAGTGGGAGGTTGAGGGAAGAACCTCAGAAACTGCAAACTGGATGGAAATAGAAGCTGTATAGATTTCTCATTTGATAATTGAGGAAGTTCAGATAAGGAGAGGTTAGTGACTTGCCCAAGATCATACAAAGAGAAAGCGCCAGAGATAGGGCTGAAACCTGCTTCTTCTGATCCTAGTCAGCTCCTGAGGGTCATGGGAGGTGTGCCGGCTACCTGGAGGCAGCTACGTGCATCAGTTGACTTAGAGTCAGGACTCTGATTCAAATACAACTTCAGACAAATGACCTCACCTTCATCTGCTTCAGTTTCCTCAACTGTAAAATGTGGATAATAACATTACCCAACTCTCAGGATTGTTGAGAAGACAAATAAGATAATTGTAAAGTGCTATATTATGAAAGAGTGGGAGAACTCAATAAGAACCTATCTTAGCGGATTTTGCTCTGAGGGGCAGAACATCAATGAATTGAATCTCTGATTATTTTTATTTTCCTGTAGTCTAGTTTCTTACTTTGTATATCTTGAATTTACTTATCTATGTTGCATCCTGGCCTTTTTGTCTCATCCTCTCTATGAATACTTAGGCTTTACAATATGATGGGACCATGAATGTAGGGCTATCTTTTCACATTTTTATAGCTTTCCTCTCAGGTTCTCTTGCCTCCCAGTTCCTTTGCCTTTCAATCTGCCCCACTCCCCTTTTTGGGGAGAGAATTGTAATAGTCTGAGTTCTGGGCCTGACTTCCTGGAAATAGGCCATATTCTACTCTGAGGAAATCGTCTGTTAATATCTACCAGGAAAATGATCCATTCACTAAGGTGGAAAATGCCCAACTACCATCCTTACGGTTATGTTTATAAAGTAACCAAAGTTAGCTGTTCATTAAAAATTGCCAATCATGTCCATATGCTGCCAATCAATCAATAAGTCTTTATTAAGTGCTTACAATGTGCCAAAGACTGTGCTAAGCACTGTGGATAAAAAGAATGAGTGCAAACAAATCTGCCTTCAAGAGCTTTCTTTTTTATAATTTATTTAATTTTTAAAAATTCCTTATTTATTTTTACTTTCAGTGCTTTATTTTTCTCAATGGCATTTTATTTTTTTCAGTAACTTGTGAAAATAATTTTCAACATTCATTTTTGTAAGATTTTGACTTTCAATTTTTTTCTCCCTCCCTTCTTTACCTCCTTTCTTCTCAAGAGAGTAAATAATCTGATATAGGTTATACATGTACAATCATTTTAAACATATTTCCATATTAGTCATGTTGTGAAAGAAAAATCAAAACAAAAGGGGAAAAATCACAAAAAGAAAAAGCAAACCAAAAAAAAGAGGTGAAAATAATATGTTTTGATCTGTTTTCAGTCTCTATAGTTATTTTTTGTATTTTCCATCTCAAGTCTATTGGAATTGTCTTAGATCACTGTATTGATGAAATGAGCCAAATCCATCACAGTTGATCATCATATAATCTTGTGTTGCTATGTATATTGTTCTCTTGATTCTGCTTGCTTCACACAACTTCAGTTCATGTAAGTCTTTCCAGGCCTTTTTGAAATCACCTTGCTCATCATTTCTTACAAAACAATAATATTGCATTACATTCACATACCACAACTTGTATTACCCAACTGATGGGCACCCACTCAATTTCTAATTCCTTGCCACCACAAAAAGAGCTCCTACATTTTTTGCACATGTGTGTTCTTTCCCATCTTTTATGATCTCTTTGGGATATAGATCCAGTAGTTACATTGCTGGATCAAAGGATATTTACAGTTTTATAGCCCTTTGGGCACAGAAGGAATTTATATACTAATGGAAAAGAAAACATGTGATATATAAGTATACATAAAAAGTAGAGATACAAAGTAAGCTCAGAAAGGAAGGGAATGGGGCCAGATAAGAAAAGTTTCTGGTAATAAATGGCCCTTAAGCAGAGTCTTGACATTTGGAGAGGAAGGAGGACTTTCCAAGCATCAAGAATAGCCTGTGTGTGGGCATAAAGATGGGGAAATGAGCACTGTGGATAAGAAATAGTGGATACACTATCAACGCTACATGAAGGGGTGATGTGTAAGGAGTTTGGACAGAGAGGAAGGGGCCAGGTTATGAAGAAATGACAAACAGAAGAGTTTCTAGTTGATCTTAGAGCTAATAGGAACTACAGAGGTTTAATGAGCGAGGGAGTGACCTGTGATTTTGGATGATCCTTTTGGCAGCTGGGTTACAGTGGGGACAGAATTGAAGCAGAGAGACCATTTAGGAGATTATTGCAATGGGCTCAGAGAGAGGGAATAGAAACCTGAGCCAGGATAGTAGCTGCATAAGTCATGAGAAGGGACCACATACAAAAAGAAATGACAAATGTCAATTGATTGGATATATAAGTTGAGGATAAACCAGGGCATCACTTCAATAACAGGACTGTATGAGGATGGAAATGGATATCTTCAACATAGAGAAGTTCTAATTCAGTTCCAATTAATCAATGATGGATAGAATCAGCTACATACACCCAGAGAAGGAACACTGGGAAATGAGTGTAAGCTGTTTGCATTTTTGTTTTTCTTCCCAGGTTATTTTTACCTTCTGAATCAAATTCTTCCTTTGCAACAACAACAAAAAAATTCGGTTCTGCACACATATATTGTATCTAGTATATACTATAACATATTTAACATGTATGGGACTGCCTGCCATCTAGGGGAGGGGGTGGAGGGAAGGAAGGGAAAAATCGGAACCCATGTGAGTGCAAGAGATAATGTTGTAAAAAATTACCCATGCATATGTACTGTCAAAAAATGTTATAATTATAAAAATTAATAAAAATATAAATTTAAAAATAAATTGAGGATAGAGAGTTGTGGCTAAGGGCAAGGTTATGAACCAAAGTGATTGACAGATTAGTGGAATCTTTGATAGTAACACGAAATTTCATAAGATGGGTGGGTTTTGAGAGAGAGACAATTTTAGTTTGGGACATTCTCATTTTGAAATACTTATGGGATATCCAGTTGGAAATGTTCATTAGCTTGTGATGTGATATCAGAGGTCTGGGGACAATGGATGGCACAATAAATTGAATGTTGGCCCTGAAGTAAGGAATTTGAGTTCAAATCCATTCTTTGACATTTACTGTGTGACCCTGGAAAAATCACTTAATGTTTGTCTGCTTCAGTGTCTTCATCTGTAAAATGAGGATAATATTTGTCCCTACTTCTCAGGGTTGTTGTGAAGACCAAGTGAGATATAAAGTGTTTTGTACAGTGCCTGACATGTAGTAGGCACTTCATAATTGTTAGCCAGCAGGCTATATAGATCTGGGAGTGGTTGAGAAAGATAGTCAATTTCTCCACAGAAAGATGTATTTAGGGAAAAGGAAAAGACTTGAATGCTTTTCATGTTTCCATGTGTTTGACTTTTGAAGCCATCTTTGGGATCTGACCACCATTTTTAACATTATTAGGAGAGGAATTCTTAGTCAATCCCAATACTGATCCAAGATCTACAGGCAACTTCCTGGCAGTTCTGTAGCAGGGAAAGGAGGGAGAGTGCCTGGGGTTTGCTTTAATGCCATGTCCAGTCTGGACCAGATGTACCAGAAAATAAACAGCTGCTTGAAATGGCCAGAGGCATTCAATAAGCTTGGGGTGTTGCAGCTTCCAGCTGACTCCTCTGGTGCCAGGCATCAGGCATGGCCAGCTTAGGCTAATTGAGCACACGTTGGATTTAAAGCTGGAAACATCCATAGAGATCATCCTCCTGCATTTCTACTCAACTGGTATTTTTATTGTGTATATGTAAAATGAAGGAATCAGACTAGGTGGTCCAGGGAACACGTTGGGGTCAGCTCATAATGGAGCTGATTGTTAAATTTTCATTACAAACATTTATACATTAGAAATTAGTCAACTCTACAAGTCAGGGTTTGATTTATTGTTTTGTTGATTGTCTAGACATAAAAATAAAAAGATAAAGAAAATGTTAATAGTGCAGTTAAAGTGAACTGTGTCCCATATATATTTTTCTCCCCTGGAAAACATATTGTTAAAATTTTACCAGTATACTCTTGCTTAGATTAACATTCTTAATGCCTCCAAATAAGGGCTGTGAATTCTTTAAAAAATTTTTTTATTTCTTTATTTCAATATTATTGGGTGTCTTATGTATTTAAAAATATTTGTCTGAAAAGGGTTCACCAGATTACCAAAGGGATCCATGAAACCTCAAAAAACAAACAAACAAACAAAAACACCAACTAAAAACCCTGATCTAAATCCTTGTCATTTCTGGATGACTCTTAATCTACTCTCTCCTAACTACCCTCAATTTTACTCAATTATGGAAATGAGTTGGCCTTTTGAGTAAAAAAATAGTGGGTGATTATTTATCCATTATTTAAGGAACTCAGTGAAATATCTTCTTTCCCAGGAGTCATACTAGCTAAAGCTTTAACTATTAGAGTTTCATTCCTTTGGGTTCAACAGTAGCCTTTTCTTGGGCCTTTATGTTCTCTTTTAAAATGCAAAAACACTTAGGCATAGGTCCCCTGTTACTTACCCATCACTTGAGCCAAAATGAGTTTATTAGATTTTTTTTTTACTCCATGAGAAGATTTCTGGAATTGGGTTCAGGAATTCCATTTCATCCCACTTACCATATAGTTATTTAATATTTTTATTTTCCCTAGTTACATGTAAAGCATTTTTAATATTAAAAAAACTTTTGCATTCCAGATTCTTTCTCTTCTTTACCACTCCATCCCCATTAAGAAGGCATATGTGAAGTTATGCAAAACATTTTCATAAAAGTCATGTTGCAAAAGAAAACATGGATTTCCCCTCCCCCCCGAAAAATAAAATAAAATAAGGAAAAGAGTATGATGATCTGTATTCAGACACAACTAGTTCTTTCTCTGGGTATGGATTGCATTTTTCATTTTTAATTCCTTCAGAGTAGTAGATCATTGTAATACTGAGAATAGCAATGTCATTCACAGCTGATTATCCCACAATGTTATTACTACTTTGTACACAGTACATTTCACTTAGCTTGAGTTTATAGAGGACTTTGCAGGTTTTTCTAAGAGCATCCTGCTCATCATTTCCCATAGAACAAAAATATTCCCAATCACATACCATAGTTTATTCAGCCATTCCCCAATTTATGGGCATAAGTTCAATTTTCTTTTTTTTATTATAGCTTTTTATTTACCAGATATATGCATGGGTAATTTTTCAGCATTGACAATTGCAAAACCTTTTGTTCCATTTTTTCCCCTCCTTCCCCCCCCTCCCCAAGATGGCAGGTTGACCAATACATGCTAAATATATTAAAGTATAAATTAAATACAATATATGTATATGTATCCATAAAGTTATTTTGCTGTACAAAAAGAATTGGACTTTGAAATCGTGTACAATTAACCTGTGAAGGAAATCAAAAATACAGGCGGACAAAAATAGAGGGATTGGGAATTCTATGTAATGGTTCATAGTCATCTCCCCGAGTTCTTTTGCTGGGTGTAGCTGGTTCAGTTCATTACTCTTCTATTGGAACTGATTTGGTTCATCTCATTGTTGAAGATGGCCACATTTATCGGAATTGATCATCGTATAGCTTTATCCCAAGTTCCTGGGCTCACCAGACTGGAGCCTTATCATTGATCTCTGCAAGACTTCTCAACAGACATAATGCCAGTCAGTTGTTGAAGTATACAATGATCTCCTGGTCCTGCTCATTTCACTCAGCATCAGTTCATTTAAGTCTCTCCAGCCCTTTCTGAAATCATCCTGTTGGTCATTTCTTACAGAACAATAATATTCCATAACATTCATATACCACAATTTATTCATCCACTCTCCAATTGATGGGCATCCACTCAG
Source organism: Sminthopsis crassicaudata (assembly GCF_048593235.1). NCBI lineage: Eukaryota > Metazoa > Chordata > Mammalia > Dasyuromorphia > Dasyuridae > Sminthopsis > Sminthopsis crassicaudata. The sequence goes on along the minus strand of NC_133618.1, from coordinate 539,003,574 downwards.
TTTCTAGTTTCTGGCCACCACAAAGAGGGCTGCTATAAACAGTTTTGCACGTGTGGGCCCCTTTCCCTTCTTTAAAATCTCTTTGGGATACAAATAGCAGCAATGCTGGGTCAAAGGGTATGCACAGTTTGATAACTTTTTGAGCATAGTTCCAAATTGCTCTCCAGAATGGCTGCATGTATTCACAATTCTACCAACAATTTATCAGTGTCCCAGTTTTCCCACATCCCCTTCAGCATTCCTCATTATCTTTCCCTGTCATTTTAGCCAATCTGACCAGTGTGTAGTGGTACCTCAGAGTTGTCTTAATTTGCATTTCTCTGATTAATATGACTTGGAGCATCTTTTCATATGGCTAGAAATCGTAACTCCAATTTTTAAATTTTTTATCCTAGACAAGAGCAAGCTATAAATACTTTCATACATATAGGTCCTTTTCCTTTTTAAAAATATTTTTGGGATTCAAAAGATATGCATGACTTTATAATCCTTCCTTTTAGCATATATTTATGAAGCACCTCATCCAGGCTAGAGGCTGAATGAGATGCTAGGGATGCCTAACAAAAGCAAAGTACTCTGTTCCCTCAAGGAGTTTACTTTCTACTGGGACAGCTTGTTGTCTCAGTTAACAAAGTGCCAGGCTTGGAGTCAGTAAGGTGCCTCTTCATGAGTTCAAATCTAGACTCAGAGACTTGCTAGCTGTGTGACCCTGGGCAAGTCATTTCACCTTGTTTGTCTCAGTTTTCTCATTTGTAAAATAGCTGGGGAAGGAAATGGGAACTCCCTCCAGGATCTTTGCCAAGAAAATCCCAAGGGATCATAAGGAGTTAGACACAAGTAGAACAGCTCAACAACAACAATAAGATAATGTCTGTATCATGGGATTCAATATATATACAGATGACAAAACATTAAGGACATACTAATGAGTGGTGATGGGGAGGGGAGGGATCCAGAAAGCCCTTCAGGAGGAGGTACACTTGAGTGTGCCTTGAAGGAAGTTCCAGATTCTTTCAGATGGAAGAGGAGGGAAATCTGGTTGTGAATTCTGGCTCTGCTAATCAAGGCCCCTAATTTCTAGGGAACCCTCCAGCTATTGCATCTTACTCTGCACCTTTTCTGTATGAGCTGGAGAACCTAGGCTGGTCATGACTAATGCCTGGTACCAGAGAGTCCAGATAAACACTAGCCATCATCTCGCGTCTTCCAAATCTCTCTCTTAACATGTTTCTTCAGCTTTTAAATGGGATTCATAAAGCGCTCAGAGCATCTACCTTCTCAGAGCTTTGTTATAAAACTCAAATGGGATAATAGCTTTACAACAGGATATCTCTACTATCCCACTAACTCCAGTGTGGTGAAGTGGATAGGGTACTGGGTTTGGGGTGAGGAAGTTGCTCAGTTGTGATTGACTCCTCCTGACCCATTTGGGGTTTTCTTGGCAGAGATACGGGTGTGGTTTGCCATTTCCTTCTCCAGCTCATTTTACAGATGAGGCAAACAAGGGTATAAGTGACTTGCCCAGGGTCACACAGATAGTAAGTGTCCCAGGCCAGATTTGCATTCACATCTTTCTGATTCCAGGCCTGATATTCTACCCATTGTACTATCAAGGTGTGAGGAAGACCTGAGTTCAAATCCTATCTTTGATACTTATTAACTGTGTGATACTGAGTGAATCAATTAATCTCATCTTATTTAGCCTCAGTTTAAGAAGTTGGGGACATATGGATAATGAAAATGGACATAGAAAGGAGAAATGGGGGAAGGACTGAAGGACAGAGCAAAGTGGGAACTTGAGGGTCATCTCATCTAAGTCTCCACTCACAGATAAGGGAACTGAGGCTCTCAGAACTAAGTAACCTCCCCAAAGTCAAACAGGTAGTATCTTGGACTGGATTTGAACATAGACTCTTTTACTCTTGAACCAACTCCACCATTTTGCTAAGGGCAGCCTGGGTATAGAAGGAGTGGCTTAAAATAACTTTATCCCAAGTTCCTGGGCTCACCAGACTGGAGCCTTATCATTGATCTCTGCAAGAGTTCTCAACAGACATAATGCCAGTCAAACTTCCCTGGCTCCGGGTGCCCATTCCAAACCTATGATGGCACTGGAGCCTTTTTATGACATTTCCTGCAAATTATTTATCCAGTCCAATTAAAAAAATTGCTAGGCAGGCAGGGAGCTAACTTTTGTTTCTTGTGAACTTGTCGGCTTCATTTGTCACAGCCTGAATCCAAGAGAAATATTATTTTGTTTTGCATCTGCATTCTGGCATAGGGCAAGATGCATGGTCCTCATTTTAAAGACAATATTCCATGCAGAGTAACACCTTTCTCCTTAAGTAATCCTGGAGATGTATGTTCACATTCCTCAGTAGAGCCCTTACGGGTTGTTTTATGTAGGAACTGAGACACATCAGCTAAGCAGTGCCCCTGGAGGGCCCCGAGTTTGTTCACACATGGGAGGGAGGGACTGACGTGAAGGGAGAGGCTCTGGACAAGACTGACCACCCTCTAGGCTTGACAGCATTAGGGAGGAGGTAAACAGTGGTAGCCTGGGGTTGCTAAAGGCCTTCTTGGAATCATCCCAGCTATTGAATGTCCTTTTTTACTCCTGAGGTCTAGAGGGAAAATGGAAGCACTTTTCTACCACACCCCAACAGGGCTCTTTTCTCTGGCTATCCCGTTCTCCATTTATCTCCAAAGTTGTAACTAGGGTAGGGTAATTAAGGCTTTGTCTCAAGGTGGAAAATTTAGAAGAGAATGGCAGCACTATCTCTGGACATAAAGCTAATAAGTGTCTGCGTCCAAATTTAAGTTTAGGAAGGTTTATCTCCCAAACTCCAGTCCCAGAACTCTATCCACTGTGTCATCTAGCTGTCCCCTTGGAACCACAGCCAGGACTAAATATGCATCTCCTAGGAAATGTTTGCCAAGCATTCATCAAGTATCTGCTACGTGCTCTGAGAGATAGAAAGACAATAAATCAAACCATACTTGCTCTCAAGAAGCATACATTCTAATGGGAGAGACAGCAAGGACAAATATAAGTATATACAGAACAAATATAACAAGAATAAGTTAAAAAAAAGTTGTCATCCAAAAGGAAAGTTGAGAATGAGGGTGCTGACATATGAATTATCACAAAACCCCATGTGCTATGTAAAATGATTTTCTGGTATTAAAGATCATTGAATTTATTTTTTTTAAAGTCACATCAGAAAGCTTCTTTCACTTTCCCACGTAGTGTCTGAGGTGGCTGCCTAGTTCACCTACTCTACATTTGGCACCAGAACCAATTCCCTCCTTTCCCCTTTCTCATATGTATTTCATATGTTCAACCTGCCATCCAGAACATATAATATGCTGGAGAATAAGGAATCTCAAGATGTAAATTGTGTGTCAGAAAAGCAAGTTACAGACACCAGCTTAGTTATGGAATATTGCTTTGTCTGGCTTCCAATTTTAACCTGATTCACTCCTAGTCAACTGGGCTAGAGGTTTGCCACTTTGTCCTGAAGAAAAACAAAATCCTTTCCAAATAAATTATAGCCTCTGAATTCAGGTGGAGACTGTTCTTCCTAAAATCATAACTTCCTTGAGGGAAGGAAGGAAACACACACTTATTAAGTACCTACTAAGTGTGAGGCAATATGCTAAGTGCTTTTTACAATTATTATCTTAATTTGATCTTCACAACAACTCTGGGTAGTAGGTGCTATAATTATCTCTATTTTTCTAATTGAGGAAACTGAGACGAGCAGAATTTAAATGACTTATCCAGGGTCACTCAACTACTAAATGTCTAGGAGCTTAATGGTTTGAATCAAACTATAAACCCGTCAAGCTGGTTGCTTTTCTAGGTTCTCAAATCAGATTTCCAAATTATCAAAATGATATTCTCGTCCACTTCACGTCTAAGTCTCAAGACTGATGCTTTCCTGAGCTCCTGTCTGCTTGACTTTTTTCTCCCAGACTTTATTCGTTCTGCATGCTTTTAAGCACCTCCGGCCATTTCCTTCTGCTCATCCCCCTCTCCCTTCACACTTGGCCATTCCCAGTGCCAGGAGGCTGCACCACGGGGCCTGCAGGAGGAGAGTGGTGTTTATTGCCTGAGCTCACTTGAATGCCATGTCAGGGCCGGACCAGATGTGTCAGAAAATAAACAACTGTTTAATATGCCCCGTAGCATTCAAAGGATTTAGGGAAATTGGATCTTCCCAGGAGCTATTCTGAGTCCAGGCATCAAGCATAGCCAGACTCATCTATCTGAGGGCAAGCTGTTCCTTATTTGCTAGGCCACTGAGATGCTTTCTGCCATTCAGCAGCCCAGAGATCTGGATTCAAATCCTGCTTTTTAAAAAAAAAACTATCTGTGTGCCCTTGTGAGGACAAAGCATGTAATCTCTTCAGCTTCTTCATCTGTAAAATGAAGGGGTTGGAATCAGTGGCGTGGGGGATCCCTTTCAGCTCTGGATTTATAATCCTATGCTCCTATATAAATATCAGTATTTAAATGATCATTCTATCTCTTGTTAGTTTGTAATCCCTCATAAAATTAGCATTCATGGATTACTTGTTTTTCTCCAAATGTAAACTTGTTCTGCCCCTGACACATCCTGGGCTATAGACGTTAGATAAGGCCCAAGAAACCTCTCAGGGTCTGTCACCCTTCTCCCCTTACCCTATAATTCTCTGAAACCAGAAAATAATATTTGTAAAGTACTTTGCAGTCTTAAAACTAGCTTAGTTTTGTTTTGTTTTTCCCCCTTACCTAGTATTAGTCACTGAATGGGTGTTGCCTCAGAGATCTGTGAAATTCTTCACTCTGTAGGCAAGCCATGAAGATCATTTCTATACTTAACTGATTCTTGGATCAAAGACACACAATTTATCACTTGCTACCTTACTGAACTATAAATGCCTGATGGCATGAACAATATACCCTACTATAGCATCCTGAATCCAATAAGTGTTTAATAAATGCTGGCTGATCACACTTAAAAGTTTTGGCAAAAAAATAGAGCTGTTTTCAAATCTAGCCTCATACATGCACTAGATGAGTGATCCTTGGCAAGGGACTTGACTTCTGTTTGCTTCAGTTTCCTTTTCTACAAAATGGGAATAATAACAAACAAGGTCAAATAAGATAATATTTGTAAAGTGCTAATACATGCCTTGCACATAGCGAGCTATTATTAAGTGTTCGCTATTTAAACAACTTTTAAATTGCAAAATCACAAATTTTGAAAATACTCAAGTCAGAAATGTATGTCCTTTATAGAATTCAAGAATTTGGCAGTAAAAGAAATCCAATACTTACAGATGGTGCCCAGAGTGCTTTGGTGGGTACTGGAGGAGCTACAATATAGATAAGACATCTGTACTTTAATGGAGCTTATGTTCTAATAAGGATATACACAGAACAACAACTACAGTCTTATTAATATATATCATTACTTAAAAGTTTGTGCATTAAAAAGTCACAAAAGCAAGGGTGGGGGCATTCAGCCCACTTTGCAGAACCTACAAGTGACCAGTAGTTACTATAGTAACCAAGAAGGGACGCTTCACTCTTACCACTTTCAGTTGAAGCTTTATTCTTCCATTTGCCCTTTTGTCTAATCTCCCATACTTGCTAATGCCATATCCTTGAGAATCTATTCATATTTAAGACTGATTTTCATTTCACCTTTTCTGCTACAATCTCTGAATTAGTTGACAAACCAGCTTGACCCTGGCTTGGCATTTTTTTTCTTGGCATTTTATTGCTTGGACATCCTCCCTCACCTTTCTCTCACCCCCAAGATCTGTTCTATCACTGTTGATTGCCTTTAATGACCAAATCCCAGGTGAGTTTCCTCCCAGTAGGGACACATCTTCACTTAAACCTCATAAATGATCATCCTAAAGGCCTGAAGAGTTAATAAACCTTTATATAGAACAATTTATACAATAAAAACGACACTATCAAGATGAACAACTTTGAAGCTATAAGAATACTGATTATATAATGGTCATACATAATTCCAGATGACCAACGATGAGGCCTCTAATTCACCTTCTGATGGACAGGTGATGGGCACAAAATGAGACATAATAAGTAGGTATACATGTTTGTATATGTGTATTTATATACACATGGAGAGAGAGACAGAGACAGAGACAGAGAGAGAGAAAGAGAAAGAGAGAGACAGAGAGAGAGAGAGAGAGAGAGAGAGAGAGAGAGAGAGAGAGAGAGAGAGAGAGAGAGGAGAGAGGAGACAAAAAGAGAGGAGAGAGAAAGAAACAAAGAGAAAGAAAGAGACAGAGAGAGAAACAGAGAACCAATACAGCATGCATTGTGCTTGACTATGCACATTACAAGGAATTTACTTCTATTTTATTTTCTTTTTTTCGAAGGGAGTTGGAGGATGAGAGGGAGAGAAAATAGATTTCTACTGATTAAAAAATAAACAAAATTAAAATTAAGCATTTTTCTAAAAGAAATTATTGAATGCATAAAGCTAGAGCATGTACAGACATACCAGGCCCACACCATGAATACTTGTAGATATATTTTCAAAGTGCTTTCACATGTATAATCTCATCTGATCAAGTAACATACTGGTGAGACAGAGACCCTATCTGATCCCTAGGTGAGGAAGAAGAGATTAAATGATTTCTTCAAAGTGCTATAATGGTAGAGTCAAAGTTAGTATCCTGTCCAGCATTTTCCTTAAGCTTTGTAGAGATTTTATTCTTTGGGGTCTTAAAAGACTTTTTCTTTTTTTTTTCCCCTCTCAAAATACGGATACTGCTGGGAAATGTTAAACTTTATCAGCTAATTCCTTAGCCATAGAGTCACAGGAAGCTATAATTGTATGGGGCAGAGTGGGGTGGAGAAAGGGGAATGAGGGAGAAGAAAAAGTGGTGAAGGGGGCTGGGGCTAAGAAATCATTTAGTGCAATTTTCTCCTTTAATGGAGGGGAAATTAAGTGACCTGCCCAAAGTTGGTGGCTGAATCGGGATTAGAACTCTTATTTCCCAACATAAAGAAATTTTACACTGAGGGAAAAATGATTGAGAGCAAAGCTTGTACTAGGGACAAATAAAAGAGCAGCTGCCTCAGGCTTGGAATAATATAACAGATTGATATTTTTACATTTTTTAAATAGATGAATATTTTTAAATGTAGAGAAATTCCATTCTCCATGGCACTCAGGGTATTGATCTTGTGACAGCTCAGGTTACATGTGTTTCAGTGAATGTATATCCTGGGCCATAACTTTCAAACCTCTCCTAGAAAATGAACACTTTCACTTTATCCAGCTTCTCCTATAGGAATGGAATATTGAGGAAAGGAAGGATGGAGGACCTGGCAGAGCGATGGGTAGGGAAGGAAAGGCAAACTTTGCAGAATTCACAATTTTGCCTAATGTCTGACCTTCAAAAATTGTAAGATCATAACTTTAAAGATGGACAGGACCTTATAAGTCACCTAGAAGAAAATCTTAGAGGAGACTAAGTGACCCTAAAGGTCATTCTGCATTTTACATTTGGAGAAACCAAGGCCTTGAGAGATTGATTTTTGCCTTTCTTTGGATCCTCACTATTCAACACAATGCCTGGTATACAAGAAGCACTTCATAAATGATTGACTAAATGACTTGTGCAAGTATGCCATAGCGGAATTAGAATTAAACAGGGATCCTCTGCTTCCCATAGCAGCATCCTTTCCATTATATGGAGTGGAGGGTAACCACTAGGTTAAGCTATTGCTGCCTTTCCTTACCTCCCTTCCTTTCAAGACAGGACCAATAAGACCTTCTCCATAAATAGACACCTTTGTTCCTCTGGATGTCCAGTCTGCCTGAGACATCCCCTAAAGACTGTTCTTCAAGCAAAAGACAGAAAATCCCACTGCTCCTTCTATACATTCTCCTTTTTAATCTCTAGGCTGGTCCTTTGGAGAGGAATGTTCCCAAATTTTAGCTTGAAATACCCAATTAATTCTTCTCTCTGTTGCTGAAAATACCCTTGGCTGGGGTTTCCCTGAAAGCAGTAGGTGCATAAGATTTTCCAGCCCAGGAGAACAGGGACTGTGGCAAACACCTCATTTCCACCCCCAGCACCAAAGGAGTGCAAAGGGTCAGAGCCGCTTTGGGGGTGACATCACCGCCGTTACCATTAATCCCCTGTTGAATATTATCCAGGGGAGTAATTTTTAATGAGGCCCTGGGTTTGTCTTGTTTAAACTTGCACATACCTGCGCCTGGCGCTGAGGCCCCAGCCCGCAGAAAAGAAAATAAGACAATTTGGCTTGGGTGCAGGACGGAGAAATGCTAAGAGCTCTAAATGCCCCTGCTTTTATCTCTCCATTTGCTCAGGAGCCCAGAGTAAACAGGAGAAAGTGGAGATTGTTACATTAAGGCACAGCCCTCTTAGCATTCAGGGCTCCTGGGCCAATTCCCTCTACAAAGGCAGACGCAAGGTCCCCTTTTAGGGAGACCCTGTGATCCTTCAGACCTGAAGGGAGTTAGAAATCTGCGTTTCTCTTTGGAGGGACCAATATTTCCTCCAGGGTAGCTGGATGGGCTTGTGAAGGTGGGATCTGAAAATCCAGATGACATCCTGGATCTTACTACAAAATAGATTCCCACCCATGCTCACCCCCTCCCAGGCTTCCCTAGCACACGGGTGCTCCATCCCTAGTCACAGAATATTGAGATTTAATACTAGAAGAAATCTTTGGGACCCCAGTTAGTCCAGTCCTCTCATTTTACTGCCGAGGAAACTGAGACTCAGTTGTTGTAACCCTCCTAAGGTCGGAAAACCTGGAAATATTAGAGTATTTCCACCGGCTCTCAAGTCCAGTGGCATTTGAGACTAGGATCTTTGGGCTCAGGCTCAGGAAACCTGGTCTCCTGGCTACTAAAGAGCAATTCCCTGCAATACTAACCAGCTGTGTGACCTTAGAAGTCGTTTCCTTTTTGTGGGGCCTTAGTTTCCCCAATTGTAATATGAATCGACTTCTCCTAAGTTCTGCTTTTTACAAAAAGAATTATTAATAAAAAAAGAATTATTAATCAGTTTTTGTGCAGATATATATCTATATATCTATAGATATATGACACATTCAGTGTCATAAATGGATAAATAGAGCATCTATTAAGCACGAATTATTTGTCAGGCGTTGTGCTAGGCAATGGTGATAACCAAATCAAGCAAGGAAGGAAGTCTTTGCTCTAGAAAAGTTTATATTCCCAGGGGGAATCCCCCACATATGAAAGGAGAACCGAAAGGAGTAGGAAAGGCGCACCACATTAGCTTCATGACGCCACATGTGCTCTGAGTTCTGGGAAGGAGAGAAAGCCCGGGGTCCAGGCTGGGGACAGCAGCCAGGCTTCAGAGGAGGGGAATGTGGGGGATGGTCAAAGCTCTGGCATGGTTGGAAAGAGGGGGAGGGGATGGTGAGAGCGCCCGATTTGAGTAAAGACAAGAATCGATTAGAGTTTAGGGTCCCATGGCTCTTAGAGGTGAATTTTTCTTCAGTTTCCTCTTTTGTTGGAGTGGCTTGGATTAGACTACAGCTCTGAGGTCTCCTCCTCCTCCCCCCCCCCCCACTTTAGATGTAGGATTCTACGCTCCGATTCGTCCCCAACATCGTGCTAACCAACCTCCCTCCTCCCCGAGCCCCCCCTCCCCTAGGTCTGGGATTCTACGATCCATTTCTTCCCCAACTTGGTGCTAACCCACCTCCCTCTCCCCCTTCCCGCAGATAGCTTCCTTCAGGGAAAGGTGTAGCCTTTTAGGTGCTTCTGTGAGGATTAACTGGTTAAATTGTTTCCATCAGGCTCCCGAGAGTTTAAAAAAAAGAGAGTTCTGTTTGGAAAAGCCAGGCCGAGGGGTCTGGAAGACAAGCCGGTTATACTTATTGAAACCCAACCCTTCTCACCGGGGGTGAAGCCATCCGGAACAGCAGCTGTTTGGGTTTCTTGCCATATGTCACAGTCATATATACAACTGTGGCACCAAATGTAAACTGAACTTCTTTACTTGTTGTGGAAGCTACTTTAAAAAAAATCAATCTTTGCTACTAGCTCAGTTTTCTGGGAGGACGTTGTAGAGAAAGAATGATGGATCTGGAGGCTTCAAACGGTGGCTCTGTCTCATGATGTCGATTGCTCCATCCCCCCCCCCCAGCCTCAGTTTCCCCATCTGTCAAATGAGGGGGTCCAACTAGATGATTGCTGACGTGGCTTCCAACTTCTAGTTCTGTGATTCCCCTTGTCTAAATATTCCTCTCTGCGTCATCTAATTTCTGTTTACTTTCTTATTCCGACTCATGGGAAGGGAGGCCCGCAGCTAGAGGCCAGCTCAAATACGGCTCGCTATGCTGCTTTCCCTGGTTAGTCTGGTCCACGGCGATCCCTTTTTTTTCTTTGGATTTGTATAGTATCTAGTGCTGCGCTAATATTTGGTCCGCCTTTGAGAAGTCTCTCCATACGTGCCATCACTAGTGCCCGCCCTCATTATCTGGATTATTGCAGTAGCCCGCTGTTGGGTCTCTCTCCACTCCGGTCCATCCTCCCGTCAGCCAACCAGTGATTTTCCTAAGGCACAGCTATGACCATCTCACCCTGCTTCCCACCTCTTTATTGAGTGGAGTGTCAAGAAATTCCAATGGTTTCCTATTGCCACTAGGAACAAATGCAAAATATTTTGTTTGGCATTCAAAGCCCTTCATAACCTCGTCCCCTCCTACCTTTCCAGTCTTTTTTATATTTGACTCCTTAATATGTACTCTGCTCCAGTGACACTGGTGTCCTGGCTGGAACAGCAGGAACAAGACTCCATTTCTTGGCTCTGGATATTCTCTCTGGCTGTCCCGGTGCCTGAAATTCTGGCCCTCCTCTACTCTGCCTACTGATTTTCTGAGCTTTCTTTATTCTTAACTAAAATCCCACCTTCCACAGGAAGCCTCCCCCAACCTTCTTAATATGAGTGCCTTCTCCCTGTTAATTATTTCCCATTTATCCTGAATAAAATAGATCTACTTGCAGGTTGTCTTCCTCATTAGAATATAAGCTCTTTGAGGGCAAATACTGTCTTTTACCTCTTTTTGTATTCCCAGATTTTGCACTGTACTTGACACATCATAACTATTTAGTAAATATTGATTGATCATATCTTTTATTGAGAAACTTGGGACAGAAAATCCTGTCTCTAGAGAACAGATCCTAGAAGTTTAAAAATAGACAATGCCTGCCAGTCCTACTTAGCTGGCGGACTGTTCTGTGTTCCAAAAGAGCTTAGCTCCTGGGGGTGAGGACTCTGTCTTCAGAGAGGAAAAGCCTCAAGTTAGCCAAAGTTCTGAGGATTGACAGACTTTTTTTATGGAAGAAAAAAAAAGCAGCTAAAGATTTTTCCCTTGGTCTGATGACTAGGTATATGAGGGTGTTGTCTTTCTAAAAGAGCTGAAGCTTAATCCTTTGGCTTCTAAGTGAAAAGACAGATGGCAGAAACGAGTTATCCTTTATCTGAGAAGAAATAGGGAGCACCTCAGTTGAGGATTCCAGATGAAGTCAGGAGGAGGAAGTAGGCTTCATAATCAGCTGCCCAATGGGGCAACAAACAACAATCATGGAGCACTATCAACTCTGTGAGTAGGAACTGCCGATGGAGGACTGCTTGCTTTCCTTCTTTCCTCCCTCCCTTTCTTTCTTCCTTCCATCCTTCCTCCCTTTCTCAATATCTTGGGGTTCACAGGCTACATTTCTTTCTTAAGGACCATACCTTAAGTTACCATTAGCTGAGTTGAGGAGGAAATACATTTTAAGTATGAGAGTCAGACAGTGGAAACACTCAGAAATAAGAGAATTGTAGAACTAAAAACCAAGGTCTGATCAATTTGTCCAAACTTTTCATTTTACTGATTAAAACTTTAGTGATTTGCCCAATATCCTAAGAATAGAGAATAGAAGACTGAAGATTAGAATCCATTTCTCTTGTTCACAAGTACCGAGACTCTTCTCCCTCCCTTACCTCCCCTACCCCAACACCCACATCCACACACATCCTCAGTCAGGGGGACATTGCATTAGCAACCAGAAAACTCTATCGGGAGGCTTCTTACCTGTCATTACCTCATTATTCAGTTGATCTCTACCTCTTTTTTGATAAACGTAAGCTATCCATGGGCAGAAAATTTTCACTTTTGCTTTTGTATCTCCACACTTTGCTCAGTCGCCTATCTGGTAATGGAGCTTAAAAAATATTTGTGTGTTGATTGATTGAAAAAAAAAAAAAAAACAACTTTCTTTTCTACAAACCAGAAAAGAAAAGGATTTTGACAATTGCCCATATCAGCCTTTCTAAAAGAGCTGAAGCTTAATCCTTTGGCTTCTAAGTAAAAAGCCAGATGACAGATGCCAGTCATTCTTTATCTGAGAAGAAATAGGGAGCACCTCAGTTGAGGACTTCAGATGAAGTCAGGAAGAAGAAGTAGGCTTCATAACCACCTGTCCAATGGGGGCAATAAACAACAATCATGGACACCATCAACCTCTGTGCGTAGGAGCTATTCCTTTTCTTAACAATTTCTACTCAAAAAGGAGCAATTTGTAATTCAGCAGTCTACCTCAATTTGTTAGATATTTGATAAGTTGGGTTTTTAAAAACTGATTAATTTCCTGTATTTAGTATTTTTTTCTTGTTTTTCCCTTTTGCATATTTTATTCACTAATTTTTTGCCTATGTTTTCCAGTGTGTATCTTATATATTATTTTTCTCTCACAGCAATCTCATTTTAGAGGTCAGTCAGTTAAGAAACAGTTAGCAAACATTTATTAAGCTCTTACTGGTAGACACTGCTAGATACTAGGAATATAATACGAAGACAAAGGGAAGCAGTCCCTGCCCCTTTGGAGCTTACACTCTAATGGGGGAAGATAGCATATAAAAGGAATATTAAAAGTGTTGGAGGAGGAAAGTATCCTTCAGGACACATGACTGAGAAGTCTAGGTCTCTGGTGAGATAAGGTGGCTGCCTTGGGTACCTTCCTTAAATATAGGTAGGAACTAAGAGGAACCATCCCAGCAAAGGAAAGAACCTCAGAGGTGAGAGTACTTCCAGTGTTCACATGATCTTCCAGAGATGAAGTGGTTCCTATGTCATGGTGGAGAAGTCCATTGTGTAGCTTGCTTTCCCTCCTAATTCAGTTGCTAATAGACATCACCAGATGTACAATTTATATTCAGTCTGATTAGATACACACTGGCATCTATACATGTAGATGCAAGAAGAGCATCTCTTACTTGGGCTTCTTTGAGGAAACTACTATAATTTGGGATTTAAAGATCATAGACAGAAAAGGAAAATAAAGGAACATACACAGAAGGTAGGAGTCAGGACTAGAAGGAGGAGGTCAGGCTGGACCTCGAGGCAAAACTGCTGAGACTGAGAGGGGGATCCTGCAGCCAGTGACCTAGATAGAGCTGGGGGCCAAGAAAGCCACCTAGAACATACCAGCCTAAGGCAACATGTTACAACATGATACTCAGACAGGGTTGACAGGATTCCATCAGACACTTTATTGAACTGCAATTTTAATGCAACCATAAACTTAGCTCCCGAAAAAGCAAATCCAATTTTGGGCTACAAAGAGAACATCATGTTCAAAAAGAAAGCATAGAATTTTGCCACAGGTGGATGGAGCAATAGGCCTGCCAAAAGGATAAATTCAAGTTTAAATTTGGCCCCAAACACTAGCTATGTGATCCCAGGCAAATCACTTAGCTTCTTCTGCCTCAGTTTCCTCAACTGTAAAATGGGGATGATGACGATGGTAATAGTAACCTATCTCTCAGCGTTATTGTGAGGATTTAAGCAAGAATATTGGTAAAATATTAAGCATAATGCCTGGCATGTAATAGGTGCTATATAAATATTAGCTATAATTATTATTTGGGGATCTGATGTTGATTCTAGGTGATACATTTGATGAAGTTGACTGGGATACCACATAAAGGAACTAGGGATGATTATCCTGACAAAGAAAAGACCTGAGAGGAATAGTAGTTGTCCTCAAATATTGAACTAGGAGCAGTATGAATATACAGAGAGCCAGATTTAACCTGAATAACTTAATAACTATTAGAGCTATCAGAAGTAAGATTGGCTGCAATTAATGGAATTCTCCAGGACCCCATTACTCCCCCCGTCCCTGGAAAATTTTGAGCCTTAATGTTCCCTTACTAGGGATGTCAGAGAGGATTCTTATTCAAACGTGGATTGACCCAGAAGGCCTCTGAAGGAGGTAGGGCCTTCCAGTGCTGAGATTCTGTGGTTCAAAGAGCTAAACCAGCCCTAGAATTCGGAAGCCAGGAAGATCAACAGGAGCCTGAGCCACAGAGGGTGGGCAAATTGGAGAAGAAGCCCGAGGGACACACAGTAAAGCAGCAGGACCCCTGGGCCCAAGCCGAGAACTGGTTTGGCTTCAGAGCTTTTATAGAATGTCTATGGCAGTAGGAACTAGTCCTTGTGTGCCTAGCCGTGGCTGAGCAGGTAATTGGGAACACCTGATCAAGGTGGATGGCATAGGAATTGAGGCAAGCAGCAGCTTTTAGCAGGCATACTGTGATATCTCCATGGGAGGTAAGCTGTGCACCACCCCCACCCCCCTCCAAGTTTGTCCAGCTAGGCAATGCCACTGGAACTATTAACATGAATGTTTAGCTAATAGCATTCTATTAGCATGAATGTTTCCCTTTTTTAAATAGTAAAAAGAGGGGCAGAGATAGAAAAGGCACAGCCCACTCCAATTTCCCCACTCCCAAAGGGGTCAGGAAAATTATCACCCAGACAGACAGATGGGACAGATGTCACTGTGAAATGGAGTATCTGAGATCCTCCAAGTCCAGGGTCCTTGTCATTAACATTAAACAGCTCTGTCTTGATTGAAATGAAAAATGCGTGGAAATTCCAGGCCCAACCCTGTTCCTGCTAGGAATGCCAACCTGGTACTTGAGTATTCCTCAGGACAGAATTTCCAGGTTTCTTCATTGTTCATTATCTACCTCCTGGCCCAGGAAGACCACCCAGTAGAGCCATTAGCAGAGGCAGTCAGGTACATCTTCCTTCCTCCAGATGGTTTTTAATCTATTCTCATGAATAGATTGTGCCTTTGGGTTTTTTGTTTGTTTTTTAGTTCATTTTTTTTTGTTTAGTTACCATGCCTAGAATATTATGGACAAGAGAAATCTTGGAGATTATCTAATCCCAGAGGAGAGTCACTCTTTTTTTAGAATGGGGAACTGGAAATAAACCCAGCTGGCACACATGATGAGAAGTTTTAGATAACTCCATCCTTCTTTATTCCTCTAGTTCTAGTATAATTAATTAAGAAGAATGTGATTTGAGGTTTCCAGAGTGCTTTATATGTATTATCTTATTTATATTATCTTCTCAAATCTATGAGATCAGTGTTATCATTATTCCCGTTTTACATGTTTTCCATGGGTGGGCACTAGGACACTATGAGACTTGATCCTGGACCAATATAATCCCTTGTTCATCTCCTCTCCCTCCCCTACTCATCCTGGTGATGATACAGAGGAAGAAAAACTCTGGCCCATACACAAGTTCCGCTGTCTCCCATCTCTTTCCTACACTCACTCTAATTATACATTCTCTTCATCCCCATATTTAAGCCAGTCTGAGCAATGGCAAATTAACTGTCCATCTCACTCTGCAGCTTTCTTACATATTAGGAAATGGAAGTGATGGAAAAAGTTTCCCCCCCCCAAAAAAAGAAGTTACTTTTTAGAAAGCTAAAAGTGTTTATTGCAATTTTGTCTCATATATTTGTATCCCTAGTGCCCAGCACAGGATATAAAACACAGCAGGCTCTTAAATGATTGATTGACTGAAGTACTCTAGCAAAAGTGTCATTGACACCCAGCCCCACCTAATTCAGCTATATCTCATAGCTTTGGCACTATGAGAGTATGGAAGAAATATGTTCTTCATGCCATCCAAGGTAGTATTTACACTTTCTTTGGTCCTCATCCCCCATAGCAGACTCCAGTCTCCCTACTGCTCTATTTTTCATTTTATAGATGAGGAAAAGTGAAACTCAGAGAAATGGAGCAGGTTGCTTCAGGTTGTTCTGCTAATTAGTATCAGAGCTAAAACTAAAACTCAAGTTTCTTAATTCTTCTCCCACCCCACCCCAAATTTATAACCTTCCCTCCTGAGCGATGATTATTTTCTGTAGGAAATTCAGTTGGGTAGGTCTGTGACGTGTCATCTGACCCACTTCTTCTGTAGAAGTTAAAGCAATGAGAAAATTCAAAGAAAATACAATATCACAGCTAAATTGCTATTCCCAGAATCAAGCCAACCTCAGGATGGATTAGAAAGTACTTGCTGTAATCCGCTTTGAGGAGAAAGAACCAAATATTGGGAACTGATATTGGGAAATCAATTTTTAAACATTTCTAGACTGAGATCTGGGATGTCTAACTTAAGCATAATCCAAAAATACAGAGAAGATCCTAGAAGGTATTGTAAATGATACATCTATGACTGGTAGCATCACAGTCATCATCACTTAGTCCCTTGGCTAAGACTTCAGGCATCTTGCAGCACAGTTCAATGATAGTCTTTTTCAACAACATGTTCAACACAAAGAAACACAAACAGAAGAAAACTCATCAAACTTCCTAAAACTGCTCTTCACTTATCCTCTCCCAACACAGTTCTAAAGCCCTAGTGTAATATCTTGTTTTGGGAACATCACCCCAGAGCCCTGCACTCTGTTTCTTTCTATATATATGAGTTATAGATCAGTTTGGAGTGGAAGAGAGGCTGATGCATGCAGTGCAATGCACCGTTGAAAGCAGGTCTTGCCTTCTTTCTGTTGAAGTTCAACTCTCCTTCTTCCCTAAATATGGTCCTATTCAGGGCCTGTCTTGAGTTTCATTCAGCCCTAAATCTTTAACTCTCTATCTTTTGTCTCTGTTCATAAGCGTGAATTGTGAAGATCACTGTTCTCAAGAACCCCACTCAAGAAAAGAATATTTAGTCATGGTTTTTAGTTTCTTTTAAGGTAGAAAAGTTGCTGCTGTTGTTGTTGTTCAGTCATTTATAACTCTTTGTGACCCCCATTTGGGGTTTTCTTGACATTTCCTTCTCCAGATCATTTTACAGATGAGTAAACTGAGGCAAAAAAGGTAAAGTAACTTGTTGAAACTCACACAACTAGGAAGAGTCTGAGACTAAAGTTGTACTTAGGAAGGGGAGACTCCAAGCCTGGGACTCTATATCTACTGAACCACCTAGCTGTCCCTAAGGTAAAAAGTCGTCTTGGCCATTTTTGAAAGAGGTTTGAAGGAACAAAGCTGGAAATTAAAACTAACCAAACAAACAACAATAACAACAACAAAAACGCACCTCTGAGTTAAACCATATATTTCTTGGTACTTTCCTGGAGTTTTCATTGGGAAAGACAAGAAAGAATTGCAGCATGGTAAATGAATGAATGAACAAAACAGCCTTTTATTAAGTGCTTACTTAATAAACACTTGGGCAAAACACTTGGGCATAAAAATAGAAAAAGAAGGCAGACCCTTCTCAAGGAAGTCACATTCTAATAGGGGAGCAAACATACACACACACACACACACACACACACACACACACACACACACACATTATATATATATATATATATATATATACAGGGTTTCAGCTGCAAATAGAAAGGTCCTATGGTCCTTAGGGTGCAGCAGCAAAGTGAATAGTCATGTATCTTCTTTAATATCATTTTTCCTGATAAAAATCCTATCTATTTCTGATATCCATCTACATGACAGCGCTGAGGACTTTAGTGACCAAATTTTATCTTCTAGGTCTTCAGTAGTTGTGACTTTAGCTCCCACAACAGCAGTCACCATGCTACATCTTCTCAGAGGTTGCCATCCAGGATGACAGCTGGGGCAATGCTGCTGCTCCCAAAGTTCTTGGGCCTCCCTGCCCAAGTGATACAGCAGCTGGATTGGCAGTGATCCAGCAGCTGGTGTTGGTGTTGACAAAGAAAGTGGGTCCCTTCTGCATAGAGCTTGCTCATGTTGATGATGGCTGTAGGATCTGGGCTGGAAGCAGGGCTAGTCTTCTGGTGGACAGCTATTATCAGGGTGCTGGGCTTCAGGCCATGGGTTGTATCCATCAAGAATGGGAAGTAATTGAGGTGGTGGTTGTGGTGGTGGTCATGATTTGACTTGGCTGGCCCATGGAGCCTCCTATCCCTCCCTCTAGGTACCCTGCTACTTCAGCTAGTATAGTAGAAAGAACATCAAAATAAATGGCAGGAGAGATGTGCCTTCTAAATCACATGACAATCTGGATGATGAGTTCATCATAATCACTCTAAGAAAAATTATTATAAAACGGTGTAAAGCAATACAATTCCAGTGAATACTTCAGAAATGAGGGGACATAGAGCAGAGGAAGGTTCAGAGGATCATGGGCTGATATAGAAGAATAGATCATTGTTAGAGCAACTCTAGGGCCCAGTGGGAGGGCCAGCCTCTCTAGCTTCCTGTGCCAACTTGGCTAAACCAGCAGACCTCCAAAATAGTAACTACCATTTATGGAGCACTTTAAAGTCTATCGAATGGTGTTATATTACTTCATTTGCACCTTACAACACCCTTATGAGGTATGTACTCCAGGCCTTATTATCCTCATGTTAAGGCTCAGAGAGTTTAAGATCTTTATTGTTACACAGCTAGAAAACGTCAGAAGTTTGAACCAAGAGCTTCTTAATTCTAAGCTCAGTGTGCTAGCTGCTATCCCACATTGCTCTTCAACTTACACGAATACCTTGACAGAGCTGCCATTTTCAGATGTGACTTGTGTTAATGAGTGTTCCGAGAGGAGCCTTTCCCCACAGTCCCTTGGTGGTGTTTGCCAGCCATTAATTGCTTTTGTTAAGGCACGTTCTGAAACTACTGCTCATCAGCTGGGTCCCATGTTGTTGGGCTGGAGAATGATTTAATGGTGTAAGCTTAGTTCCATCTGTCAGGGTGGGGAGGGTTGGGAGGGCAGGGGACATGGGGTGTGTTTAAGGGGGTAGGGAGAGAAACTTCAGAAGGGGCATCTTGCTCAATGGATGTCGGGAGGCCCCTTTCTGATTGCCCCACACACCTGGGCCACACCCGCCTCACCCACTTCTCTGCCCCTGGCAGACTCATTAAGCAGGGAAGGGAAGTGGCTCCAGTGGGCTTGAGTCTTACATAAGAACAAGCTCCCTTGGGTGACTGGGGAAAACCATTGTCCAATTTCCAAGATCCCAGACAGTTGCAAAATGTACACTGTCACCCCTACCTCAATTAAACAATACCCCTGCTCCTTATTTTCTTACATTAAAAATAATAGAACCTCTTATATATTAACTTTGCAGAATACTTTCACATATTCCCATGGAAACGCCATGAGGTGGGCAGGGCAGGTACAATTATCCCTATTTGACAGATGAGGAAGGTGAGGCTGAGAAAAGTGATTCCATGTTTTTTTCCAGTATACATTATTTAAAGTACAGTAATTGGTTCCAGCCCAATGAAAGTATGCAGTGCAAATTCGAATATTGCAACCCACTTCACAGAATTCGTTATTCCCACTAATTAGGACTTAGTTGACACATTGTTTCAAATGGAGAACTGTTCCCACCTGATTTTTGACTGAAGTTTCTTTATAATCATAAGATTTCTCCAAGGGACCTCCAACATCATCTACTCTAATTCCATATTTGTTTGTCTAGCCCCTCTCCAACATTTTTAGAGAGAAAAATTTTGAGCCCTGAAAGGTCACATAGCTAACCAAAGTACAGGGATTAGGCCTTAGGGCTTGTGAGTTTAAATCTAATGTTCTTTCCACTATGCCATATTTTACATGCATGTAAAGGAAGGAAATAAGCATGTATATAGTACCTACTATGTCCCAGGCATTGTATTAACAGCTTTTTTTTTTTTAAACATGTGAGGTGAAAGTGGGATTATGATTCACACTGAATAGGAAACTCACCCTGTATTTTTCTTGATTTATTTGATGTCTGTCCAAGCCTAAAAGAATGAAGATATCTTAACTTGGAATCTTGACTTCTGTCTGCATTGCTTTTAGGAGCTGGGGGTCAAGTCAGTGATTATTTTGAAGTCTGGAAAAGGTACATTTTTCTGGAGATGTTTTGTTCTTTCCCAAGGGTAGAGTGTGCCAATGTGAGCCCTTAAAGATAGTCACCCAGTGGTCTTCCCTATTTGGGATGCGCCCAGCTGGTTTTGGAGGCCCTAGTTGGGAATTCAGAGGAGATGTGAGCTTTTGTTTCTTGTGTGGTTATGGGAAGGATGATTCATTGCCATGTCCTAGAAAGAAGCAGGCCTGATCATCTCCTGGTGTCATAGATGAAAACCTGGAATCCAGGGAAAGGGGGAAAAATTCCCTCAGTAGCAAGTCAGGCAAGACCCTGAAGTCTGGCCACTTGGATCTTAGTTTTAGGTACCATTCCCAATCCCTGTGTGGACAGAACATGAGACCAAATGATAATCGTGGCCTTTGAAACCTGGAAAGGAGATGGGGACATAAACATTTCTTACAGGGCAACGATCCAGACATAAACACAAACAGATCCAGATGTGCTGACTGGTCCAGATGTGCAGACAGATTTTCCCATTCTTCTTTCCAGACCACACAGAGCTTCAAGGTTAATGATAATGACTGAAACCTACTTGGTCAGAGAACCTTAGAAGGGGTGGAGATTGACACTCTCCCTTAAGGCCTTATCCATTTATAGGATCACATTCAAATTCCAGGGATAGCTCCTGGAAAAACCAGGTCCTGGAGTTGAGTCTCTGTCTAATGATACCTGTTTTGCTCTACCATTCTATCTCCTTGTCATTATAACTCTCAGCTTTTCAAAAAGGATATTTGAAGCTGAGCTGTCCCCCTCCTCCTTAACTGTGTCAAGCAATCTACTCCCCACCCAACATTTATCAAGGGTAGAAATGAACCTAGGGATAGACTGACTAAAGAGGGTACTGTATCCCAGGAGAGAGAGAGAGCAGATAACATAGTGAGGAACTTTGAAAAAAACGTGACTTTGTGGCACTGCCAAAATATATGTAAAAATATGACTTTATGGCAAAAAATGACATTTCCAGAAAGTGCCAGCCATTAATGACATGTAGATCACAAATCACCTGTTATTCTGAAGGCTCCACACCTCCAGCTAACAATAACATATATGGGGTATATTTTTCAAGATTTTTCTTAGGTTAGACCAGTGTCTTGCACCAGCTCTGATTAAGGGATAATTTACCTTCTATTCACAAGGATGCCTGTGATGATTACAAAGTCCCAAGGGTGTCTGTGGAGCATACAAAGTCCTCAACAGCTCTGATACATTCATGATCTTATTTGATCTTGGTTAGTTTGACAGTTATTTAGCTCCATTTTACAGATGGACAAACCAAAGCTCACTGAGTTTAAGAAACAGATCTACAAAGAACAGGAAATGAATCTAGTGAACACTAATGTATTTAGGAAAATAATTCTCAGAGTACTGAAAATAGAAAGGATTTCATAGGTGATTCAGTCCATATTTCTAATTTTATTATTGAGAAAAATGAGGGACAAAAAGAGAAATGATTTCTCAAAAATAACTGCCAGGATTTGAATCTAGGTTCTCTGACTACAATACAATGCTCTTTTTTCTTTCTTTCTTTCTTTCTTTCTTTCTTTCTTTCTTTCTTTCTTTCTTTCTTTCTTTCTTTCTTTCTTTCTTTCTTTCTTTCTTTCTTTCTTTCTTTCTTTCTTTTTTTTTTTTTAGTGTGAAAGGTAGATTCCAATTGGGTGTTAGAGATTTTTTTTAAATTTTATTTATAAATTTTTTGACAGTATATATTCATGAGTAATTTTTTTTATAACATTATCCCTTGTATTCATTTTTCCAAATTATCCCCTCCCTCCCTCTACTCCCTCTCCTTGATGACAGGCAATCCCATACATTTTATATGTGTTATAATATAACCTAGATACAATATATGTGTGTAAATCCAATTTTCTTGTTGCACATTAAGTATTAGATTCCGAAGGTATAAGTAACCTGGGTAGATAGTAGTGCTAACAATTTTCATTCACTTCCAAGTGTTCCCTCTCTGGATGTAGTTGTTTCTGTCTATCATTGATCAACTGGAAGTGAGTTGGATCTTCTTTATGTTGAAGATATCCACTTCCATCAGAATACATCTTCATACAACATTGAAGTGTACAGCGATCTTCTGGTTCTGCTCATTTCACTCAGCAACAGTTGATGTAAGTCTCTCCAAGCCTCTCTGTATTCCTCCTGCTGGTCATTTCTTACAGAGCAATAATATTCCATAACCTTCATATACCATAATTTACCCAACCATTCTCCAACTGATGGACATCCATTCATCTTCCAGTTTCTAGCTACAACAAAAAGGGCTGCCACAAACATTTTGTCACATACAGGTCCCTTTCCCCTCCTCAGTATTTCTTTGGGATATAAGACCAATAGCAGCAATGCTGGGTCAAAGGGTATGCACAGTTTGATAACATTTTGGGCATAGTTCCAGACTGCTCTCCAGAATGGCCGGATTCTTTCACAACTCCACCAACTATGCATCAGTGTCCCAGTTTTCCCACATCCCCTCCAACATTCATCATTATTTGTTCCTGTCATCTTAGCCAATCTGACAGGTGTGTAGTGGTATCTCAGAGTTGTCTAATTTGCATTTCTCTGATCAGTAGTGATTTGGAACACTCTTTCATATGAGTGGACATAATTTCAATTTCATCATCTGAGAATTGTCGGTTCATATCCTTTGACCATTTATCAATTGGAGAATGGTTTGATTTCTTATAAATTAGGGTCAGTTCTCTATATATTTTGGAAATGAAACCTTTATCGGAACCTTTAACTGTAAAAATGTTTTCCCAATTTGTTACTTCTCTTCTAATCTTGTTTGCATTAGTATTGTTTGTACAAAAGCTTTTTAATTTGATGTAATCAAAATCTTCTATTTTGTGATCAATAATGATCTCTAGTTCTCCTCTGGTCATAAATTCCTTCCTCCTCCACAGGTCTGAGAGGTAGACTATTCTCTGTTCCTCTAATCTATTTATGATCTCATTCTTTATGCCTAAATCATGGACCCATTTTGATCTTATCTTGGTATATGGTGTGAAGTGTGGGTCCATATCTAATTTCTGCCATACTAATTTCCAGTTTTCCCAACAGTTTTTTCCAAATAATGAATTTTTATCCCTAATGTTGGTATCTTTGGGTTTGTCAAAGATTAGACAATGCTCTTTTTTCACTGAAGCAGTAACAATGCAAAATAAAAACGACAGGAATGATAATTTCAGATCTGTTGTTCCCAATTCTTTATGATTTCAATTGGGGTTTTCTTGGCAAAGATACTGGAGTGATTTGACATCCTCTAGCTCATTTTATTTTTTTATTTTATTTTTTTTCTGAGGCTGGGGTTAAGTGACTTGCCCAGGGCCACACAGCTAGAAAGTGTTAAATGTCTGAGACTAGATTTGAACTTGGGTCCTCCTGAATTCAGGGCTGGTGTTCTATCCACTGCATCACCTAACCTCCTCACTCATTTTATAAATGAGGAAACTGAGGCAAACAGGATAAAGGGACTTGCTTAAGGTCCCATATCTAGTAAGTTTCTAAAGTCAAATTTGAACTCAAGTCCTCCTGATTCATATACTTTACCAACTTTGCCATCTAGCTGCCAGTAATGAAATTATCATGATCCAAATAGGTAAGGGTTATTGATACTTCAGATCTTCAGTTTCAGCTCATGCTCCATGTGTTTGCTAGTGGTGTTTCCTCCATCTGCCTGCCTTCCCCATCTGTTCTTCATTGATACCATCTCTACCCATCCTGCAGGGCATTTCAGTGTAAAGAGTCACTAAAAGAGTCACTAAAATTGGAGTCAGAGGACTGATTGCCTCTTCAACCTGAGTGAGCATGGGCAAGTCATTTGTCTCCATGAAGAGAGAAATTGAGGGGGTTGCTCTAGGTGATTTCAGAGATGCCTTTCAATCCTCACTTCTATGTTACACTAAAACTCAGTTTAAGCCTCACCTACTCTATTGATCTCCCCCTGCAAGACCACCCCAGTCCATGATGATCCTGTCCTTTAAATCCCTATTCATTGTGGATCCCCTTAGTTATGTCTTCAAATAGATTGTCATCTCCTTGGGACAATTGTGTTTTATACTCTTTTTCTATTCTGCCTATAGTGCTTATTTGCAATTGATATCTCTGGCATTTCAGTGTTGCAGACATAGAAGGGATCTTAGAGCTATCTAATCTAGCTCCTTTCATTTATAATAATAATATTAGCTGACATTTATATAGCTCATTATATGTGTTATCTAACTTGATCTTCCT
Organism: Sminthopsis crassicaudata; assembly: GCF_048593235.1. NCBI lineage: Eukaryota > Metazoa > Chordata > Mammalia > Dasyuromorphia > Dasyuridae > Sminthopsis > Sminthopsis crassicaudata. The sequence goes on along the minus strand of NC_133618.1, from coordinate 538,979,098 downwards.
AACTCTATGAGGTAGATGCTATTAGCATCCTTATTTTACAGATGATCAAAGTGAGACCTAGAGCTGTTAGGTGACTTTTCTGGAATCATAAAGCTCAAGTGTCTGGGTCAAAGTTAGATCTTCCTGACTCTAGGTCCAGAAGAGAGGCCCAGTGAGGTTAAAAAACAAAAACAAAAGAAAAAAAAGCTTATCCAAAATCAGATAGGTGGTCAGCACAATTGTAGGATTGTCCAAGTTGTCAAAGGAATATTTATTAGCCACAGTCTTTAGACACCAAGGTCATATGGTCATATGACCAACTGTGACTGAAGTACAATAAGTATAAAAGAAGGAGGCCAATTTTTTTCATAATTTGAGTTCAGAGCTCAGTTGGATCTAACTTACATACTTCTGGAGCAAAGTTCTTAACAATTAAGGAGGATATAAGAGGATTAAGGAGGGCTAAAGAGAATTAGGGAGAAGAACTTTCAAAGAGTGTAGACCTAAGGCACAGGAGAAGGGACTTGGTAAGATAGAAATGGAACAATGAGAGGAGAAAGCAAATTGATAAAGCAGATTGTTGGGTAGGACAAGGGTGAAACAGATTTTGGTGCAAGGCTGATAGGGAGATGGGTGTGGCTATAGTGCAGTTGAGACTAAGGAAAGGAAGTGGTCAAATTTTTAAGAGGTGATAATTTGCTGTAAAAATTTTAGCTGAGTGATTAGGGATTGAGGTATAAGCACCCACAACTAATTCAAAAAATATAAGGCACAAAATCTCAACCATTATGGAGGTAAAGGAAAATTATGCAATCACTTCCATTGAGTCTGCAATGTTTATTTTTCTGCCACAATTGTGTTCAAAGGGTAGCCTCATCTCCCACCTTTTAAAGGAAAACACTAACCCCTCTTAATTGTAGTACTTTCTGGATTTTAATGAATTCCTATTTGTCCTGTAAATAGCTTGCTTTGGATATAATTATCTGCATGTTGAGTCCCCCAGTGCATTGTAAGTTGCTAGAGGGCAGGAATTGTGTTTTACTTCTTTTTTGTATCATCATAGTGCTTATACAGTAGCACATACTATATAGACACTTAGTATATAATGAGGCAGTTATATGGGGCAGTGGCTAGAGTACCAGGCTTGAAAATTCGGAATTCTCACCTTCCGGAGTTTAAATCCAGCCTTCTACACTTACCGACTTATGTGACCTGGGCAAGTCACTTCATTGTTTTCCTCAGTTTCCTCATCAATATAATGAACTAGAATAGGACATAGCAAACCACTTCTCAATATCTTTTTCAAGAAAACCCTGAAGTTGTCACAAAGAGTTAGACATGCCTGGAAAACAACCAAATAACAACTTGATTGAGAAAGTGAATGGCTTGAAGAATGCTCTCCACTATCTAGGTTGATTGGGATAATTTTTGTTTTTGTTTTTCCTAAAGGAAATCATTGAGTCTTCAATGGGGAAAAACAGGCATATAAGATAAAGAAGGGCAGTCTTGACCCGTGTTAGGATATTGGAAAATGAAATAATGTTTCATAGAAGAGAAAAGAAAGATGTATGCTAAGAGCTTAAAAACAAATTTGAGAACCTAAAAAGGAGAGAGAAAAAAAAATCTTGACATGGTATTATTCTACCGTGGAGTCACAAATTTCAAGTGGCAGATCATCGAAGTCTGAGGAAGAAAAAAAAAGTAGTAAAAATTGGTGATTCCCTGCTCAATGGATTTGAGATAGCTATTTGTCAACCTGATAACAATTCTGAGGTCTTCTGTTTTCCTAGGGCATTTGCATTCAACACATAACAGGGAACCCTAGAAGACACATCAAAAAGGATGACAACTATAGAGTTTGGGTGAGTCATGTGGGCACATTGGGCAGCTAGGTGGCATTGTGGATTGAGTTCCAGGCCTGAATTCAGGAAATCTGACTGCAAATCTGTCCTCAGATACTTATTAGCTGTGTGACAAGTCACTTAACCCTGTGTGCCTCAGTTCCTCATCTGTCAAATGAGCTGGAGAAGGAAATGGTAACTGCTCAAGCATCTTTGCTAAGAAATCCTCAAATAGCTCATTAATCATTGGTGATTGAAAAACGTGTGAGAACATATGACACTTCCCAGAGGAACCTAAAATGTATTGCTAGTGATTGTGAGATGTTGGCAAAAGAACTTAGAGTCACAGAAGCGCAATCATCCTCTGTCACCTGGCCTTATTTCCAAATTTTGTAGATTTGATTTAAACTGCTGAAACTGAGCTTGCATTCAAAAGGAGTGATCTAGCCTTCTGTCAGCCTTTTTGTTTGTGCTGCCTTGTCTGACACAGCTGCTCTGAGGCCTGGGGAAAAAAATGCCAGCGGTCTTTTGAAAACTCACAAGACCTGATACCAAAGGTAAAAGTACTAAAGGTAAAAAAGAACGAACAGAAGGTCCTCTCCCTCTATCCTCCCTCCAAGGCACAGGCTTGTCTATGGGTCAGGGACAGCATCTGAACTGTTGTCAGGATGAGCCTGAGAATCCCAGAAAGTGACTGTCAATACCACCTGGTATATAATGCCAGAAGATGTTTTAGAATGTTTTGACACCATTAAGGGTTGATGAAACAGGAGCAGACACAAGCATTTTAAGGTTTAACCCTCCTCTAACCTTAACACAGTATCTTGCAGACAGTTGGTGTTTAATAAATGTTTATTGACTTTATTTAACCAAAAAAACCTTTAATATTCAGAATCCCCTAATCCGCAACCAATCTGGTGAATAGAGGCTTCCTTAAAATAAAGGATGTAAGGCTAAGATTGGATTGAGAAGGGAGTCCATTGCTAAGGTGAAATGGATGTTTGAGAGTTGAACGACTGAGGGATGGTCAGGATCAATCCAACCATCTGTTCAGTTCAGGAAGGCTTCCTAAGCAAGGAACCACACCAGGAACACCTGGAGTCTTCTTTTTTCTTTCTTTAAATAAAAGCTTTTTATTTTTCAAAATACATGCAAAGATAGTTTCAAATACTCTTATTTTTTCTTTATTAAAGATTTTTATTTTTCAAAGCATATGTATGGACAATTCTTCAATATTAGCTCTTGCAAAATCTTGTGTTCCAATTTTACTCTCCTTCTCCCATCCCCTTCCTAGAGGGCAAGTAGTTCAATATATGTTAAACATGGCAGGAATATATGCTATTTCCAGTATATGCATACATATTTATACAATTATCTTGCTGCACAAGAAACATCTAATCAAACTAGAAAAAAAAAGAGAAGCAAGATAAAATGTCAGCAAACAACAACAAAAAGAGTGAAAGTGCTATGTTGTGAACCACACTGAGTTCCCATAGTTCTCTCTCAGAGTGTAGATGGCTCACTTCATCATTGAACAATTGGAACTGGTTTGAATCATCTCATTGTTGAAGAGAGCCGTGTCCACCAGAATTAATCATCCTATAATCTTGTTGCCATAAACATTCACTCCTACAGAATTTTTCTCCCTTTTTCCCTACCCTAGACAAGCAAGTAATCCAATATAGATTAAACATGTGCCATTCTTCTAAATATATTTTTACATTTGTTGTGTTGTATAAGAAAAATTTGATCAAAAGGGAAAAAAATGAGGGAAAAAAACCCAAGCAAGCAAACAAACAACAACAAAAGGTGAAAATACTGTGCTTTGATCCACATTCAGTCTCCATAGTTCTCTGGATGTGGATGGCTCTCTCCATCCCAAGTCTATTGGAATTTCCTTGAATCACCTCATTGTTGAAAGGAGCCAAGTCCATCACAATTGACCATCACATAATCTTGTTACTGTGTACAATGTTCTCTTGGTTCTATTCACTTAGCTTCAGCGTAATATTCATGATATCCGTATATCAAACTTATTCAGCCATTCCCCAACTGATGGGCATCCACTCAATTTCCAGTTCCTAGGAGTCTTCCTTCTTAAGAGTCTGGCTCCCAGCTCAAGTTCAAATTGTTCCATTTGGTCATCCATCACGTCAGAACAACTTGCTGCTCCAAAGGACAGTGTAAAAGTCCAGTAGATTCTCTTTGCCGTTTGCTTCGCAGTTGGCTAATTATTATTTTTTCTTTGAGACTGGAGAAGAAAAAAAAATTCCAAGTGAATGACACTGTAACAATAAACCCTTGTTTTAGGAGCACGAGACAGGGCCTCTCCTCTCATGAACTCTCCAGCCCAGTAATTACTCCTCCAAACGAACCTGTTATCAGGGTAAGTACAGAGAGGGGGAAATTGCAAGGTTATAGCTGACCCTCGCAGCTTCTCAGACAGCTTACAAATATTTGTGCCTGGAGATGTGTGTGGGGTTTGGCGTTGTACTGGCTCCCAGCAACTCCAGGGAGGAGGAGGAGGAGAAGCTGCTTGACATGGCAGATGGGGTCAAGAAGAGTAAACCATGTTTCGTCTGTAATTAACATAGGGAAAGAATTTGCTGAGGAATTAGCCCTTGGCACGGATGAGCTCTATAATGTCAGTGGAGGGATGAACTTCTGGGAAGGCACTGAGGCTAGAGACACTGTGGTTACAGGGGGGAAAAGAAACAAAAGGATCGGGGAGGCTGTGACAGGGGAGAAGGAATTTACCCACGGGCCGGGCAAAGGGTAGGGCAGATGCGGCCCCCCGGGACCGCCAGCCTAGCGAGGGATGCCAGCTGGGTCTCCCCTTCCTGTGACCCTTTCCTGCTCTCTCTCTCCTTTTATGCTGGAATGGGACCTGCCTGAATGGGAGAAAATGGGTTTGTTAAACTCATCTATAAAATACAGGCTTTGAGCCAACTGCCTTCTGAGGCCCCTTTCCCGCTTCCTTGTGCTAGAGTAGGGACCTGGGTGTCCAGGAGATCAGTGAGAATACTGATGGGAGCAAGAGGAACACAAGAGGGGATGAGATTGAAAAAACACAGGTGATCCATGAGGGCATCTCATTCAATACCCTCTCAGTGAGAAATCCAGAGAGATTAAATCACTTGCCCCAAATCAGACAAAGTAATAGAGCAAAGATTTGAATACAGGTTATCAAAGAATGGGGGCTCTTATCCCAAAGTTTGTGAACTTGAAGCATATGAGTGCATTTATATATGTTTGGGTGTATATGTGTGTGTGTTTTCTACATCATGGATTTATATTGTATGTGTGTGTTCATGTATATATACATAAATATACTGCATGTATGGGCCTATATATGTATATTTGTATTTCATCATAATTGTAATATAATTCATTTCTTTGTAATTCTTTGGGGTTTATTTTATCCATTTAAAAATATTATTCTGAGCAGGGGGGGTTTAAGCTTCATTATTGGGATCCATGACACAGTAGATCTGAGGATCTGAGACTTGGAACTGGAAGGGACCTCAGAAGTCTTCTACAACAGCTCCTTAATTTTACAGTCACAGAAACTGATGACCATTTATAGAACTTGCCCAAAGTCCTGGGGAGGGGGGTTACATCAAGGCTTTTCTGCCTCCAATTCTAACTCTTTCTACTGCTCTGCATGATAGAAGCTAAATTTTATCTTTGTCAATGGTATCATTTATGAGCCTTTCAATTCCCACTCATTGTTTTTTTTTTTTTTTTTTGGCTGAACAAATAAATATCCATTAAGTGCTTCATATTTGCAAAATCCCTGTACTGAGATGACAGAGATGAAACAAGAAAGTGACCGCCTTCCCAGTGTAGTAGGGGCAACAGCATCCATGCCAGTAATTAGGATACAAGCTGGAGAAAAAAAAAGAGTTGAAACTTTTGGACCAAACATCTGCTACAGACAATGAAGAAGCAAAGAGAGTCTGTGAAGAAGTTGGTAGTTAATGACTTCAAGGTGAAAGAGGGACAGCAGAGGACAGTGGAAATTATATTGGAAAATATGGTTCAGGTTTAAGAAATAAAAGAGGCCAAAGGCTTGTAGATGATTTAGAAGCCCCTGAACTGGACATGGGGAGATGCAATGAACAGAAAAACGGAAACTGAACATATTCAAACAGATAATTGGTCAGGTGTCATTTCAGCTCAGTTGTTTATGTGAAGGAAGCCATCAAATCCTTAGAACAAATGTGAAAATCAACACTTAATTAGAAGGAATGATAAAGTTGAGAAGAAAACACTCTAGGGAACTTTTACTTGACCTGTTAAAATAAAGTACTGACACAAAAAAATGGCAGTTGGATAAGGAGGAAAAATCTGATTATTATTAAATCTTACTTTATTTTAATAGTTGCAAAGCAATTACCACAATGAGGAGGCCAAAAAAGCCAGAAATCACCTCAGTCAGTGAAGCCTTGATTTTCTTGACACATAGAGGAACAAAACAAAACTTATTTGGAATAAAATGTATTTGCATAAAGTTACGGGACATGATTGGAAAGAATAAGCAATATTACTTCACAAAAAACAGTGAACAGAGTTAGAGGAAAAATGAAGCTTAGTGTGAGACTCAAGACTATCCCAAGAATGTTTATAAATGAAACTGGCAGGAAGGCAACAAATTAATGCAAAATTTAATTTAATTCAATAAGCATTTATTAAATATCTATTCTGTGTTAGATATCATGCTAGCCACTGGGGACAAAAGTTTCTGCCCTCAAGGAGCTTACATATTTTACCATTTTTATAGTGCTTTATTCCAATCAATGAATCAACATTTATCAAGTCCCTATTATGTGCCAGCCACTGTGTTAAACGCCAAGGATGCAAAAAGAGGGAAAAGATAGTATCTACCTTCAAGGAGCTTACACTCTAGTTAAGGGGGAAGCAACAACATAAACAAACATATACAAAGCAAGCTACATCAAGTATAAATAGAAAATAACAGGGAGAAGGTATTAGAATTAAGAGAGGTTAGGGAAGGCTTCCTGTAGGGTGGGATTTTAGTTGGGACTTAAAGGATGATGTTATCCACTTTCGGAGAAACAGGATAAATAAGCATAACACAATCTTACATAGATTCATGCGAATGTATATGTGCACATATGTATAGGATTATGGATATCTAGGTATATGCACATGTGTGTATATAAGAATATGTTTATATATATACATATGTGTGTAAATATATGTGTATATATGCATGTGTGCATGAGTCTGTAACTTAGCTTAACTGCAGCCTTCTTGAAAAGGGGGAAAAATAAAGTTAAAAATGTACATCAGAGAAAAATAGAAAATCTACAAGGAAGCAAAGAAAAGATGGACAGCTCTAAACACAATGTGTAGTATTTTTTATGTAAGCTTTCTTGAAATGGAAATTTATTGTTTTATATTTTGAATCTTCTCATATTTTTCTGTGCATATGACAATGTTTTTATTTTTTCCTGTTTTGTATTTGTCTAAAATTTAAAAAAAACAGGAAAAAATGAAAGCTAGATTTGTGCAATAGATAGAGTGCCTGACTTGGAGTCAGAAAGATTCTTCTTCCTTTCTAAGTTCAAATCTAACCTCAGATATTTCCTGTGTGACCCTGGACATATCACTTTACCTTGTTTACCTCAGTTTCTTCTTCTGTAAAATGAGCTGGAGAAAAAATGACAAACCACTTCAGAATCTCTGCTAAGAAAACTCCAAATAGAGTCATGACTAAACAACAAAATTTGCAAGTGAGAAAATATAGGGTTGGAAAAGTGGCCAGGTGACTAGTCTAAAGTCACATAACTAGTTTCAGTGTTAGAATCAGGATTTAAACCCAAAGCACTGGCCTTGGGGTCCTCATCTTACTTCAAAATGTCTAAGGAGAAGGAGCCACTTTAGCCCTTTTGGTACCTTTTTAATGTAATTAACATGTAATATTATATATAATAATTCCATGTATTTGTGTTTCTTCCCTCCCTGGACTCTAGGCTCTATGATGGCAAAGATAATGTCTTCCCTCAACTTACCTTTTCCTTCAATGCTTAGATATCCATTGAATTAGTGAAAGTTATTTTAGTATAATCTTGGAATAATAGAGTAGAAAGACATCTTCAGGAGATGTCACTATTATATTAGAGCCTCTGAAGGATATACATTTTCCTGACTTTCATCTGCAAAGATCTTCCCTTATGGGCTTAATATGCAGACTCTTTCCCAAGAGTATTTGCATTTGATCTCTCCTTAGGGAACAAAAAGCTTTTTCCTCTGGTTAATAAATATCAGAAATCAGGAGGGAGGGAGAGGGGGGAGGGAATTTACAGTCATGGCAGCTTTTCTGAACTCCCTCTTCCCACCCCTACACTCACCCACTACTTTTTCCCTTTGGGTAGGAACAAAGAAATGTAGTCTTAATGAGAAACAGAAATCGGTGCTTGTTTTTTAGGAGGAGCAAGTCCTAGGATTTAGAGCTGGAAGGATCCTTATACCAGTCTAGTCCCTTTATTTTATAGTTCATAGGATCATAGATTTAGAGCTAAAAAGGCAGCCAAGACTCAAAAAGAAAGATGACTTGGCCAGATCATAGAGCAAAGAAAACCTCACAGAATTGGCTTCTGACTCCATGAAGTTATCATTTGACTATAGTAACAAAGTTTAGGGCTCCCAATACAGTCACCGAGACCACTGCTATCCCTCACTTATATGTCATGAGTCCCCATCATTTACATCATACAAAATGAATCAGCAAGTGAGAAAGAGAGGGGGGTCCTGTGCTTCTTGGCTCTCTGATCCATGCCACATGGGGCTAAATTATCCCTTTCACCCACAGGGCCAGCAGTGCCAGTGGCCAGATCCAAATGGCAAAGGACCTAAGATTTTTTCCTGCCCTCCCGTGGCTTCATCTGGATCAAGTTGTGTTGGTGGAGCAAGCAACAGCAGCAGCAGCAGCAGCAGGACCAACATCTGCCTTTGAGGTTGTCACACTGTCAGGGCTGACTGATTCTTATGGTTACAGTGACTCCCCACCACCCCTCCCTATCCCTGTCCCTGGGGCACCATTCTGGATTCTATTACCTTGGATTCTGAGGCTGCGAGCAAGCAAACATTGACAGACTCCTGGGAGAAGGAGTGTAGATGCATGGAAGACCCTGGATTTGGAATTAGATCTGGCTAGCTCTGCCAGTTATGCCTTGGGTGACCTATGGCAAGTCACTTAATCCCTACAACCATTACATTACATTAAATTTCAATCTTCACATTAAGGTACTTTCCAACTCTATATTCTATGATTAAAATGTAAGTTTTTTGAGGGCAGGACTGTCTTGAATATAATAAGTGCTTAATCAATGCTTGTTGCCTATGAGTTGTTTGTGTATCATTATCATTGTAATCAGTCTAGTAATTAAGCATAAATGGTAAGTGGTTGCTAGAAATGATTCTAACTAGTATAAAGCACCCACAAAACTACATTTCTAGTTTTTTAATACTCCAGTATTTATCATCAGTGTTAATGTCAATCATTTCCCTCAAAGATTTAATTACTACCAGCACCATTGCAAATCAACAATTATATATATTAAAAGTCAGATGGTCTTGGATCTTATTCTGCAATAGCCAAAGTTCCCTTGTCTCTTACTTGTCTCCTCACTGTGCCCTATCCTGCTGGTTCTTTGGACCTCATCCATTTCTCTTCTTCTGCATCCCCCACCCCCATCCCAGAGTCTCATCTGAGGAGTCCTTGAGTAGCTGCTCTCTGGACCTATCCCATCTTCTTGTCCTGGGTCCTGGGAGCTCTTAGGAGTTCAGACTACAAGTCTGTTAGTTACCCAGCTAAAGAATGTAACAACATGATCATCGTGTTACTTGGAGGAGGGGGTTCAAGGATTTAGAGTTGAGAGGAATCTTAGAGATCAACTCTTTTTATAGATTGAGGCTCAAGCAAGCATCAAAGGTGGGAAGCCAGGTTTTCTGGGACAGGATTGTGTTTTCCAGAAGGAGGGGAAAAATGGATTCAGATCATTATCACTATAGTGATAATGGGCTTGGTACAGATAAGCTTAGCTTCTTGCAACTCAATACATCAAAGCTCAAATGATGCCCCAGTCTTAGTCTCTCAGCAGCAGGGATGACAAGTTTATACCTCCGTAGCAGAACATGATGAATACTTTCCACTCATAAAAGGCAATTTGATGCTAAAGGAAAGAGTACATCTGAGTCATATCAATTGGGGAAGGGCTAAAAAAATTGTGGCATAGGAATATAATGGAATACTATTGTACTATAAGAAAGTATGAGGAGGTGGATTTCACAAAGACCTGGAAAGACTTACATGAACTGATGTAAAGTGAAATGAGCAGAACCGGGAAAATGCTGGACACAGTTACTTTATACAATGATCAGCTATGATTGACTTAGCTCTTCTCAGCAACAAAATCCAAGACAAATTGAAAGGACTTTTGATGGAAAATGCTTTCCACATCCAAAGAAAAAACTGATGGAGTCTGAATACAGATTGAAGCACGCTACTTTCACTTTATTTTTCTTGAGGATTTTTTCTTTTGCTCTGTTTCTTCTTATACAACATGACTATTATAGAAATATGTTTCACATGATTTCAATATGTAACTATATTAAATTGCTCACCATATTAGAAAAGAGGGAAAAGGGGGAGGGATGGAAGGAGAAATTTTGAAACTCTAAATTTTATACAAAAATGGATGTTAAAAATTGTCTTTGGATATAATTGGAAAAATATTATTAAAATATAAGATCTGGGTCATGAGTAACCCCTGTCACTTTGTTTGGTGTATGATTATTTTTATACAATATTTTGGGGGAGAATTGAGATGGAGCATAGAGGGAATAGGTCCAGACCTCCAACTTTATCAGGATAGAGAACTCCTGGTATAGAAACTCCCTTCATCAGCAGATCAGCAACTCCTCTCTAACTTAGAATCTTAAGAGTTGCCTGGGGCCCTTGAGAGATTAGATGACTTTCCTACTATAATTCAAATATAGGATTTGAACTCAGGCTTTCCTAACTCCAAGCCTAGCATTTTATCCACAATACCAGGTTGTCTCTCCATTAAAAAACAAAAAACAAAAAACAAAACAAAACAAAACAAAAAACATGGAATATTCATTATCTTTCTTTTGGGTCTGATAGAAAGAAAGCAATTTATGCTGCTTAAATGTGGTGGATTGGATTTGGAGCATTTCCCATGGTTCCAGGCATGCTTTCTTTGGCTCTATAAGAATACAAATAAGAATTATTAGAGGATCTGGGTTGTTTCCTTGGTCCTCTTGAAGAAGAAAGGGAGTAAGAAGGGAAGGTAAAGAAAGTCATATAATGAGCCAGCAAAATTTGATAACTCAGTGAATCATAAGTAGTAAGTAAAAGACGGTTTCCCTTTTGACTTCTTTGTAATTTGTGGGGGGTGGAGATGGAGGGAAGAAGAGGGTATGCATTCCTGGTATTTAAGTTCTAGGTATTTAAGTATGTGGGAAAAAATGAACATAGAATGAAATCAATCAGTGAAAACTTTCTGGAGGAAAGAGAGTTTTGAGGTAGGTCTTGATTGAGGGGAAGGAAATGAATTGATGGAATAGGGACAAAAAGAAAGGACAGAAGGAGAGGAGAGTGGTACCATAGGGAAAAAAAAGCAGGGGCAGTTATCAAGGTCTGTGTGTGGGGGTTGGGATAGAGTAAACAGACTGGCCACCCTTGAGAAGAGAGAAAGCAGCCTCATCTTGGCCTTGGCCCTCAATCAGCCCTGCATCCACCACTGGGTTTCATGACAACCAACAGAGACAGTTGTCCCTGCCAAACTGGTGGCTCAGTTCAGATGATTCGTTACTGTTGGAATCCAGAGGTTTATTTGGTTGTTTGTTTTCTCTTTCCTTTTGCTCCACGATGGGGAAAATTATAGTCTTTACCATCATTTAATGTGGCGACTTACTGGATTTCAGGTTGCAAAGCATGAAGAAGTAAAGACATCTGAGATCTGATGAGGGAGATCCTAGAATGCAGAGTGCTTCATTTTTCATGGACTTTGTGCTGTGATTGAAATATCCCTAAGCTTATTTGGTTGATCCTCTCTCCTTCCTGGCTCCATTGATTATTTCTTTTTACAGGTGAGAAACTGAGGCTCAGGGGAATGATATCTCCTTTCAGATTATGTTTGTATACTCTCTGTATATCCTGAATATACCTAGATATTTGTATATTGTCTCTCCCATTAGAATATAATGTGATTGAGAGCAAAGACTTTTTTAAAAAGTCTTTTTTATGTCCTTAGCTTTTTGCACAGTTTCTGGAACATAGTAAATAATCAGTAAATGCCTGTTGACTGAATAATTTATTGAGGGGTCATACAGAAAGAAAGAAGATTTCAGGCATGGGAGGAAGGGAAGGAGGCTCCTGGGGGGTGATTAAAAAACAAACAATCATTCTCTTCACAATTTTTGTGAAGGACCATCTGGCCAGCTCTCTCCTAGAATGACATTATCTACACCTTCTTCCACGAGTTTCAGTTATAGTTCCCTCAGTGTTAATTTATCATTATCACATCTACTCAGAAAAGTCTATTTGGGGCTTCGGCAGAACTTATTTTGGTTCTATACAATTGCAAAGCCAACTCCTGAAGATCCATTTCCTACCTTTTGGGTCCACACTCTAAGCCTGACATCCCTTTGGCAGCCCCTTCCTTTTTCTTCCTTTGTGGAGAAATCACTTTTAAACTGTGCTTAAAAGACTGCTCAAATGGATTTTTCAAGGGTTTGATTGTGATGTGGTGTGGGATTTGACACACCAAGCTCCCTTAAAAGAGCATGGTCTGTGTCAGAGGCCAAACTGTAAAACTCCAGGGGACTTGTCCTTAGTAAGTAGACAGTGTATGTAGATGGAAATTAAACAGCAAACATCAGCTTTAGCTCCCCAGGACAAAGAGCCAGGGTTAAGAGACAGGTCACATGGGGAAAATTACTGCCATCTGATTCAAAGAAACAACAGGTCTCCTAGGAGTTATGTTGGCAAACACTAGCCATGATTTTACTCTTTCTCCTTCTAGGCTTGGAAGGGAAATGATGCAAGAACACTGAATACTTTGACAGCTGATCAAAGGTATAGGAAAATTGACCCAAGGAGTCAAAACTCATAGAATGTTGGACCTGGAAGGGACCTTAGAGATTACCTGGTTACAGTTGAAAACTCTGGGCCCTGGAAAGGAGAAGAAACTAGTTCCCCATGACAGAACCATGACCAGATGCCATGTTTCTGGATACCCAAGCAGAGCTCTTTCCATCATATCCAGTACTTGTAGAGAGAAGGTTCTGAGCTATGGTGGCTAAACTCATAATTCAAGAAAGGAGGAAGACAGTTTGACACTGGTGAAGCAGCTATCCATGTTGTCTGACTTTAATGGCGGAGGGGAGGGATTGTGCAGGACAAGAATTGGGTAACTGGGAGGAGTTGGAAAGAAAAGACATCGAAGGCTACAGGTTGTAGAGGTGGGAATTAGCTAAGTGTGGAGAGTTGGTGGATGGGAGGGAGGAGGAGGAGGATAGGTAGGAACAAGACCTAGAGAATTCAACAACAAGAAAAAGTCAGAGGAATTTTATAAAGCTGTACTTTTTTGCAAGATAGTGACAAACCAGGGTAAGAATAAGCAGTGGTTGAGAATAATTGAAGATTGGTGAATAAAACATTTAGTTTAGAATAAGATTTAAAGAAATACAAACACATGGAAGCAATTATATACATAACTATATAATCTATAATATTTATCACACAGGGTATTTATTTAAAAGAATCATCAAACCAGCTAGTGGGTTTATTTATATTTAGTTTTAGGTGGGTTAATAAAGACTTGTGATTTTTAGGAAAAAACAGATTTAAGTAGAAGATATCCTCATCTTTGACTTAACTAGTCTATGGCAAACCTTTCTGTTTTTACCATATATTGTAGACCAGGCAATATCTCATCTGGTGGACTCTTACCCAGGAAGAAAGAGATAGCTTTGGAGAGCTGCTCTTACAAATTAAAACTATTATCCAACTTTGAAAGTGTTATGCACCTCTTGCTGCTCCTGGGTTTCTATCCTTGCCTGTGGCATTTCCCTTAGGACTGACTACTGCCCAAGCACAGTGCCTAATGATCTTGGTCTTTTCCTCTCACTTACCCCAATACTACCTATTTTCACTAATACCATCTACTACATCTATTCTTTACTCCTGACATTGGAGGGTTTTTGGTTGAATGAGAATAGCTAATTACTCACCACAACCCATTTAAAGGTCAGTGCTGGAAGAAAGAAAATTTTTTGCCCTTTGGAGATCCTTAAGGATGAGAAAGCACTTTTCCTAATCCTAAACCCAACTTTACAAAATTTCTTTCCCTTTATATAGTATTTCAGGAGTCTGGGAAAGGTTCCTCAAAACAAAACAAAACAAGTAAGAAAAAACAGCCATCTTTCATTCAATCAACAATTCAGGTTTGTTTTCTTGGCAACTGCTATGTTAGCTGAGCACCCACCCACTTCTACAGGTTGCTTCCTCATAGCCTCAGGCAATGCTTTATTCTCTATTAAAAATTGGAACCCCTTTTCCTTGTTGCTGGGGAAGGCGACAGAAACTCCAATAAGGTATACCTCAATGTAATTAAGATTCAGAGAATTTCTTAAAAGGTAGGAGAGGGAGGAAAGAGGTGAATACCAAGTGTATCAGGAAAGAAAGAAGGATCTGGATTTTCCCTGGAAAAAGGGAATAGAATTGGAGGGTTAGAGCATACTAGAGATAGCTGTGGCAAAAATTCAGGGATGACACTATGTGTAACCTAGAGGGGGTCATTTGAGATGCATGGGTGTTCAGAAGGACTGGTACCTCTGGTGTGAGGCTTGCCGAGCTCAGGACTGGTTATTCATCCGTGGTGTCCATCTTTCACCCAACTCTCACTTGTGGCTCCATGAAGTTGTAGTATGTACAGTAGCAACAAACAACCTGGTAAACCATCTTGGCAGAAGGTCTAAACCAAGGTAATTGACGGGCCTCAAAACTGTTGGTGACTTGGGGGGGTATCTACCTCAAGCATATACAATTTTACCCCAAAAGAATGGGCAGATGAAAACAATTTGTTCCATGAAGGCTGCTGAAGCAGATGCTGTGGAGTACTTACACTGAAGCCCCCAAAGTCATCCACTGCACCCTGGGCATTGCCAGTTTTTGTTTTGCTGTTGGACGTTGATGACTCAGGAAAAGAGAATAAGGCTGATGACTTTGTGCAATTCTATCTCACATAAATCCTTGTAAGAGAAGACATCACCTATAATGGCATTGATCCTTTTTGAAAATAAAGGCAAACAGCAATATATAGTATTCATAACTATCTCAGCCTGCATTCCTTTCGATTTGCTACTGACTCTTTTCCTTGTTAATTCTTACCTGAGTTCTAAAGGCAGACTCAGAATCACAGAATCCAAAATGTACAAGGGACAAATAGCCATGTAGGACATCCCATACATGTATGGAATCATCACTATAATACACTTGACAAGTGGTCATTCAACCTCTTCTTGAAGACCTCCAAAGAGGGGCAACTTAGTGCCTCTCTAGCCACTCCACTTATAGATTTCACTTACTTGGCAGTAGTCATCATATCTTGAGTTTTTTCTTTTCTTTTTTATTAAAGCTTTTTATTTTCAAAACATATGCATAGATAATTTTCAACATTCACCCTTGCAAAACCTTGTGTTCCAAATTTTTCCCTCTCTTTCCTCCCCCCCAAGAAGGCAAGTAATTCAATATAGGTTAAAAATGTACAATTCTTCTATACATATTTCCACATTTATCATGCTGCATAAGAAAGTCAGATCAAAAAGAAAAGAAAACAAGCAAGAAAATGAAATGCAAGCAAACAATAAAAAAAAGTGAAAATACTATGTTGTGATCTATACTCAGTCCCCACAGCCCTCTTTCTGAGTGCAGATAACTCTCTTCATTATAAGACCATTGGAAGTGGTCTGCTTCACTTTGATCTTGAAAAGAGCTACAAATGTCAGAATTGATCATTGTATAATCTTGCTGTTGCTGTGCACAATGTTGTCCTGATTCTGCTCATTTCACTCAGAATCAGTTCATGTAGATCTCTCCAAGGCTTTCTGAAATCATCCTGCTGATTATTTCTTATAAAAATATTCCAAAATATTTATATACCATAGCTTATTCAGCCATTCCCCAACTGATGAGCATCCACATCTGAGTTTTTTATTCTTCAGGCTAAGTTAAATATGCTCAGCTCCTGTTATATAATGTGAACTCAAGACCTGTCACCAGACTTGCTTTTGTTGCATGTATAGCCTATCTTTTCTTCCTTTCATTCAGTTCCTTGAAGATATCCTTTACTGCTGCTTTTCTGCATGGTGTCTCATTGGTTATGTGTCACAGCCTGCTCTCACCTATCATATGCTTATCTATTTGTCCTTTGTGTGCTGCTACTTTTGGCTTCTTTGGAGGTAGTGGTATTGTTTGGCTCACTTCCATATAGTAACACTGATAGATTGTTAATATTGAAAAGAAAGCTTGGAGTTAGGAAAAAGAGCTTTATACTTTCCTGAAAGAAATCTAGCTTGCTCTCCTACTTTTCAAATCAAGTTCCATCTGTATATATTGGCCACACACACACACACACATATAGTTAGACAACAAATGTTGAAATCTGGGAAAAAGACATTCTTCATCCAATTAGTCTTTCTTTTCCGTGTAGATGGATAGGCCAAACTCTTTTGAGTGATTTTAGATCTCTTTAAGGAGATTCTAGTGTTCTAGAGATTGATGCCATCAGTTCAATGTCATCCACATGTCCTTGGGATAACTTTGTTAGTTGGTGACCTTAATATACTTTCTTAAATTTGGTTTTATCTTCTACTATTTCTCTATGTTTTATAATATGATCCTGTTCATAACTGTCCATGATTTTTCATAGATTTCATTTTTATTAATTTTAAAGATGCAATTATTTACTTCATATTTTCTTCTTCCTCTTTTTCTTCAACTCCCCCCTCCAGTTTTTCCTTCTTCTCTTCCTCCTCCTATTCTGCTCTTACCCTTAATGAGTCAAGACAGATGAATCATGGATAACTCCCAAATCAACAACTCTTTTCTTGTCTACAAAAATCTATTTAATTCAATCTGATGTTATTTGGTGCTCACCATATATATATACATATATATATATATGTATATATATATATATATATGTAGATTTACTCTAATAAGACATCTCATTTCTTTACCTTAGATTATACTTTTCCAAATATTTTCCTCCATCATCACTTTTTCTCATCTTTGTTTTGAAGCCACTACACATCAAAATATATATTGACATGATTTGGATAGTCTTAGCATATTCTGTGTAGAATTTTTCTACCACTTTGTCCTCAGCAACTGTATTTAGTACAGAAGGTACACTTATTTTGTGGTGGTCTTTCCACTCCTATTCTTATAATTAATATTTCAATATGCAACAACCAATATTTGAGTTATTGCTTCTGAGCATACAATAAAACTCACACCCCTCAACTCCTTTCTTTACTTCTCCAAGGATACCTGTGAGCCTGCCTTCATTTAGCCATATTTTCCTTATTTCTTCTGGTTTCATTTATAGTGAGAATATAACTATGGATATAATTCAAATCCTCTAGTAACGTGTACCCATTGGTAACTAGACAAGGATTTCAAATGTAGAGTATTAACTTAAATTGAAGTTTGTTGAATTTTAAAATTGTGTAATTCTTATTATCTTCTGCCCTCTCCCTTTCTACCAGTTTTTTCTTATCCCTGGAAAAGCACAAGACAGTAATATTTAAAATATTTTTCTTTGTACTGTGGATTACTGTGGCCAAAATAATTTCAATAACAGGTGGCCAGCCTGTTAGCCGTGTGCCTTTCCAAAATTAGCTAGATTAGTCCTAAGGAAACAAATTTGGTCTATTACCAGATCATCCTGGAAGCCTTTTCAGCTTGGTAGAATCTTCTAGCTTTGTACTACATAGAATCTAGAGTCATTTCCACAACCATGATGAAGTAATAGAGCAAACCAGTTGGTCATATAGTTAATAAAAATTTATAAATTTCTTACTATGTACTAGACACTATGTTAAATATTGGGGATACAAAGAAAGGCAAAAGACAGTCCTTGCTCTCAAAGAACTTGTACTCTAATGGAAGAGAAAACATGGAAACAATTATGTACATATCCGATCTATGCTAGATAAATTGGGGGTATTCCCTAAGGGAAGGGACTACAATTGGGAAAACCTGTGTAGAAGATGGGACTTTAGTTGAGATTTAAAGGAAGCTGAGAAAAATAGGAAGCAGAGATGAAGAGAAAAAGAATTCCAGAGATGGGAACAGCAAGTGAAAATGCCCACATTTGGAATATGGAATATGTTCAAAGAAAAACAAGGGAGTAAGTATTACTTAACAGAATTAGCAAATAGTATTACTGAACAAGGGGGCCAAGAAAGGCATAAGAAGTTTGGAAAATTAGGAGGAGGCCAGGTTATTAAGGGTTTGAATATCAAGCAGAAGAGTTTTTTATTTGCTCCAGGAAGGAATAGGGAGTGGCTGGAATTGACTGAATAATGGATGGGGAAGGGAGGGAGATGTGGTTAATTTGACAACTGAGTAAAAGAATTGGCATGGGAAGAGATTTAAGGCAAGAGATAAAACTAGAAGGCTTTTTTAACTACTCCAGATGTTAAGGTCATGAAGGCCTGCATTAAAGTGATGGAAATAATAGAGAAGGAAAGTGTATATGAGAAGTGTTATGAAGATAGAATAGACAAGTCTTGATCTCTGATTGGACATGGGAGGTCAGGAATTGAGAAGAATGTCAAGAATGACACATTGTGAGTCTGGTAGACCAGGAGAGTAATGGGGCTAGGACAGTAATAAGGATATTCAGAAGAAGGGAGAGTTTGGGGTGAAAGATAGGGTTCAATTTTGGTCATGTTACGTTTAGGATGTATATAGGACTCCAGTTTGGGATGTCCCAAATCCCAACAACATTTGGTTAGGAAAGGGTAGGATGTTACATAGAGCATTTCTCTGTTCTGATATAAATTAATAGAAATGCACAAACTCTTTCATTAATCAATTAGTGATTAATTCATAATCCAGTTTATAAATAAAACAAAAACCAAAAAATTTTCCCATAAACTTTCCCTTCTCTCTCTACATTCTCCCTATCCCCAAACTCCAGAGACTCAGAGGCTTATTAAATTAGCATCAGTTTTACTGACTACAATTTATTGACTGTGTAACAAACAATACAAGGACATATTTAAATATTTCAACAATGGTATTATCTGTGAGGAAGATCACAGCTGCAGTCATCTCTATTAATCCATAATGCTGACTTTTCCACAGGCACTGAAACCACAACTCCACCCATCAGCTCTCTCAAGATGGCGGTCAAATTCTCTCAAGAATTCTCATCTGGCTCTATTTTCTACTATGCATCTTCTCTCCACAGGATAAGAATTACATTCAATCTTTTCAAAAAGTCTCTTAATTTTTTCCTCCAAAGATGACAGTTAACTCAATCTCTCTTGGGAAAGAAGTTCATTTTGGACATTTTTCTCCACCTCTCACATAGTTTCTCTTAATATGACAGTTAACTCTCTTCAGGATGATCATTAAACAAATTCTAATTCCCCAAAATTCTGTTCCCTCTTAAAGAAACAGGATCTAAAACCTTTTAGTCTATTTAAACTAGAGTCATGCAGACTTTACAATGTCATGATTTTGCCAAGACTTCTTGCTAGTTGACTTCCTACATAGGGTGGATGGGAAGTAGAGTGAGTGGTTTTCTGTTATGACTTGAAGGATTTGAGAAGGAATGAAGAACATTGGGTTTAAAGTTAAAAACAGATACAGATTCAAATCCTAGCCCTTCCGAAGATGAACTGTGTGATCTTGAGCAAATCATTTCTCTCTAGGCCTTAGATTCTGCATCTGAAAATTGAATTAGATTATTCAATCTTTAATGTTTCTTCTGGTTCTAATATTCTATTCATTCATAAGCTCCCATCTTCTTTTATTGTTTCCCTATCTACTACTGTCCATAGAACTGGAAATTTTACTATGAAAAACTCATTTCTTTGGCTTTCTCACTCCCTTTTAATGATTGTTTAAAATTCAAAGACTCTTGGGATCCAAAGAAAGATTCAATGACATCAGATCATTGAAGCTAATGGCCCGAGAGGGGAGAAAGGAGGGCATTTAGAAGAATAAAAAGAGTTCTGAAAGGGAGCTGGCAAATTTGCAAATCAAGCAAAAATTTCTGGGTCTTTACAATTTTGACTAAAACAAATCTTGACCCTGCTACATTACTGTCTGCCATGACCAAGGCCTGGGAAGAGACCTGAGGTCTTATTCTCTTTCCTCTGTCCCTACTGAATCCAGGCCCTTGGGACAGACAGAGACCCCAGAAAGAGGGGACAAACATCTCAAGAATGTCCTTGTGACATTCCAGACCTTGTTTCCCCTTTGGGAACAGCTTTGAACAGAAGAGTCTGTCCAGGCCAAAAAGCTTCTGACAGACGCTTTATCAACTGCTGTCGCCGGCTTTATCTCAGGGCATAATGGCAAAGAAGGGAGGCACAGTCCTCAAATCTCTGTGGTTGGAGCATTCCCCAAAGTCTCTTTCTTGTCTGCCCTGAAGGGTTCCTGTACCCTGGAACAATACATCCCATGTCAGTCCTGCCAGGCTGTAGTGGCTAATGTCATTCAGACCCGTGGGTATTTCTTTCCCAGGGGCCCTCAGGCCAAGCCCACACGGGCACATCCAGGCGGCAGCTCAGCCCCTGCCTGGCGACAGCACGTCTACCCCCATTCGAAGAGGGAGGGTTTCTCTATCTTGGAGCCCCAGCAGTTGGGTTCTGCCACCCCCATGGGCCCGTCTCCCTACCTTCTGGCGCCTTCTTTCCAACTCTACCAAGAATGAGCCTACAGGCTAAGGGGTGTCCCCCAGTCTGTCTAAACCCATACTGAAATGTCAGGGACAAAAGACTTTAGCATAGAGGGGTCTGTTCTTGGAACAATGGGTGCTGTGTTGTTCCAGGGTGAAGGGGCAGGCCCAGGGCTGGTCAAATGTTTTTTCAGAATTTTCACAGAGTGGGCAAACATGTGTGTATGTCTGTGTTGGGATGAGGGTGGGTGGGGAGGAGAGGAAACTCAGCCAGGGACTATGAGATCTCAAAGAAACAAACGGGCAGGAGTCTGTGCATAAATCCCTCCCCCCATATTCAAGAGGAGGTCAGAGAACCCTCTCAGCGCTAGTAATGTTTAGCTATCTTTGGGGGAGTTTTCCTCTCCATCCAGAAGCCAATCAACCAAGGCAACAGAATGGCTAGAACTGAGGGCTCCTGTAGCTACATTTCCAAACTTTGGTATCCATTTAAATCTTTGAGATGCACTCACCATTGTTTTCCTTCTCCACCACATATATTGTAGGCAGGATCAAATTTAGACCTTACCATTTCATAGAACTACACTCCTTCCAAACCTGAACCTTGGAATTCCACTGTCTGGTCACATTATTATTCCCTCCACCTTTCTCATTTCCTGTCACAACTCGTCTGACCATCTTTCAGTCTCCTTTTCTGGATCATAAGTCACTGTCTTTCTTTTCGTATGATCTAAAGTTCTGTTCTAGACTCTCATCTTTTTTCTCTATATTATCTCTTAGAAGCTTTATCAAGGACCAAAGGTTTAATTACAATATCTACACAGACAATTCCCAGATGTACATATCTAACTCTGTTGAGCTTTGGTCACACACTACAAATTGCCTATGGAATACTTCAAACTGAATATCCAGAGGGATATCAAATTCACATTCAAAAAAGAACTTATTATTTCTTTCAAATCCACTATTTTGTCTAATCTTTCCTAATTATGCTATGAAAAACATCTATTTGTTCAGAGACTCAGTTGTGCCATAGTTTCCTTTTATTGTCCTGCCTCAATTTCCCTAAATTATTCTGCCTCAGTTTCCCTAAATTGTCCTGCCTCAATTTCCCTAAATTGTTCTGCCTCAATTCCTTGAATTGTTTTGCCTCAATTCCCCTGGTTGCAAATCCCTTTCCTGACCATTAGAACTGAGATAATTAAGTCTGGGAGCCCTGACCATTAGCATTCCATGGGCAGATAAGTTACTAAGATATGCTTACATATCTCTTGTTCCAGACTTTCTGTCTCTAAGGACTACCCCCTTCATTCCCAATTTATCAGAATTTATGGTCCTACCCCCAACCTGTCAGAACCAAATTGATGGTCCATTACTGGACATTCCCTTGATCACCAGTGTTTGGACTCCACCCCTGATCCCTTGGAGCCATATACAAAATCATTGGAATCTCACATTCTATGCTGGATTCTTTGAGACGAAAGTCCAATTCAGCCCTGGAGAGCAAAATGGATTCTGCTCTGCCTCCAGACTACCTCTCCCTCTCAGAAAACCAAATAAAATATTAAAAATTCTCTAATGTCTATCTTGCCTCAGTTTCTCTGGCATGCCCATGAGACATTACAACACAAACTTGGAGTCATGCTCAATTAAAGAATTCCCCTTCAGATCCCACAGGCTCCCCACAAACCTCATAGATTCAATTGGTTGCTAAATCTTGTCCATTCTGTCTCTCAAACATTTTCTACCTCTATCCCTTTCTTTCTATTCTTACCAGCACTACCCCACCCTAGTTCAGGCTTTCATCATCTTTTGACCAAATGATTGCAACAGCTTAATTTGTTGTTTTTTTTGCCTCAAGTTTCAATTCATTCAATTCAATTCATTCTTGCCTCAAGAAGACTCTCCAATTCATCCATCACACAAATGCAGGTGATATTACTTAAACATAGATCTGACTATTTCATTCCCCTGCTAGTAGATTTTGGTGGCTTGCTATTCCCTTTGAGGTCAAATATAAATCCTTCTTTCTTGCTGACACTCAAAACTCTCCATAACCTGATTCCAACTAACTTTTTCAACATTATAAACAGACTACGTGATTCAGCCATACCAACCTTTTTTGCCAGGCTTCACACAGGACAATCAATCTCTCATTTTGGTGTCTTTTCATACATGTCCTATGCTTGGAATCCACTCTCTTATCATTTCCATCTCTTAGAATTTTCAAGTTTTCTTCAAAGCTCAGATCAAGCATTAGCTTCTACATGAAAACTTTCCTAATTTCTTCTGATACTAATTGAAAATCTTGTATTTCTTTTATATATACTTATTTTGATATCTGGCATCTACATAGACTGCAAACTTCTTGAGGACCAGAATAGTTTCACTTTTGTCTTTGTATTTTCTGTGTTTATTCTGTAGACACTTAAATGCTTATTGATTGCTTGGACTACCACAAAGAAATACTCCTAAGTAAACTTGTTATAAACAAACAAGATAGAGGTAAGGAAGTTCCCTTCCTGATCCCCTGCACTCACTGATTGGTGGAGAGGAGGCCCTCCACTGAGGGTGGAGGCCTGAATCTTCTTTCCTAGCTAACAGGTGAAAGAAGAGAAATGCCTATTTAGATCAATTCATTCTACCACAACCCCCAGAGGACTTTCCTCAGAAAATCCATCTTATGAAGTTCTCTTGTCAGCCATTCTTCCCCTTTAAACTTAATTGTTCTTCAAAAGAACTAACTCTGAATTGTTATATAGCTCCTCATTTCCTCCTATCCCCCAAGGTATATGAGAATGAAATCACAAATGTCCTCCCTATAATCTCTGAAGTGAGGGACTAAGTATCTCCCAATAGACCAGTATTTTAAAAAGTAAATTATTATCAAGGACAAAGGAAATACATTAATTTTTTCCTATGTGTCTAATGTTGCAAATCTTTCTGTCTGGTGTAGGGCTGTCTGTATCCTAGAACAGGCATGAAAATTAGTCATGGAAAGCCAACTTTGCCCTTTTCTTCTCTCTATTAGAAAGTTTTAGAGAAGACGGTGCCTTGGTTATTTGCATAACTGAGTCCAACTACCCCACAGCAAGATAGACAATGTAAAGATAAATGAAAAGGGAGTAGAAGAACCCCCTTTAGGCCCCAAGAGTTAGCAGAAGGTGCTGGTACAAGTGGGAGGCACTGTTCCCAGTCTTGTGGGAGACTGTAAACAAATGGGACACTCTCAGCTGAGGTGATCCAGAAAAAAACAACACAGAGTAGAAAACAGAAACATTCTCAGTACTCTAAGGAAATGCTTATAGACTCTTTGTGTATGTGGAAGGATCAGGCTGGATTTAATTAAAAAAAAAATAAAAAAAAAAAAGGTTTCAAGAGGCTGGAGGGAACCTGGCCTGGGAGCCTAAAAGAGCTGTAACACAAGAAATCTCTCTGGAGCTGTTATTCAAAGGGCGAGATCCTATGGAGGTATGATGAAGTGTACCATCTGCTGGAGAAGAACTGAAGTTTGGGAAGCATGGGAGTTGTATAATACCTTTAGCAAGAGATAGGAGCAGAGGAGACACAGAAATACAGCAGAGCACTGAAACAATGAGAGGGGTCACAAAGTAGAGGGGAACTACCCATGAAAGAACTTGTTGCCTCATGGGATCACTGACAGGGAGGTTGTAGTTCAGGCATTTCAGCTGTGACCCCAGTGGGAGACTTCTTGGCAAAGACATTGAAGTGGTTTTGCCATTTCCTTCTTCAGATCATTTTACAGATGAGGAAACTGAGGCAAACAGGGTTAAGTGACTTGTTCAGGGTCACCTACCCAGTAAGTGTCTGAGGTTGGATTTTAACGCAGAAAGACTCATCTTCCACTCCAAGGTAGCTACTACTGTACTACCTAGCTGCCTCTGATAGGAAGGAGTCAACCTCAGATTTCTTTCCCTTCTAGAGGTGCAACTCAAGGCACTACTACAAGTCAAGTAGACTGTGATGCAGAGTCTGCCGCATTAGCAGGATATGGATTCTATCTGGCACCGTGGGTTGAATTGATAAGCTCTTTCAGAGATTCTGAAAGCTGAGCCAGAGAACATACCAACTGGGAACACACACTTGCTAACAGTTCAAATCATCTGTTTTATTAGGTGAAGGATATTTATATGAGAACAAAGTGTAATTTCTAGCTACATAGTTGCCCCTGGGTCAAAGAATCCCTGACCTCTGAGATACACAGTAGCATAGTATTGCTGTATCATTTGCCAACTGGGAAACGCACAGGGACTGGTGGGGACTGAAAGTCTTGGCTGGGACAACCCAGGGATAAACGACATTGTGATCTTTTTCATATGCCAAGGAGCATGGCTCAGCATAAACAGCACAGGGGCAATGGCTGCGTCGGGACTGAGCACAGAAACTTAGTGGGCTATCGAGGCTTAAACAACTGTAACTGCATTGTAAGGGCGATCCCAGGCGTTAAAATAGTCAATACCTCGATGAGATAAATGTGCCTGTATGTTAAATGGACTTCTGTTCTAAATGGATCAGGGGCTATATTGATAAAATATAACCCCCCTAGGCAGGTGTACCTGAATACATCTCTGGAGGACAGTGGTTCACCAGGAGAGAAGGGAGGAGGAAGCAAGCCTTGACTTAGAAGTGAGCTCAAATCTGGGTCCTTCCCATGTTTTTTGTTTTATAAATAACTATTTTAAAGCCTTGTGAGCTTGAGTGCTTGTAAAAGGAGCAGGTCATCATTCTTGAGAGACTAAAGTTCTCCAGTTTTACCTGCGTGGGTGAAGAGGACCAGAGAGATGGGAGGTGCCTGAAGTGAAGTTTATATCCCATCTGTATTAGCAGGGAGCCCCTGACACAGGGGTTACATTTGAATGCCGGGTGGAATCCTCAGCAAGAAATGACCTTCTCTAGAGTGACAGGAATGATGATGAGGTGTGAAGGGGAAGTGGGAGGAACCTTTGAGTTAGTAGGAAGCCCAGAGTACAAGGAAATAGCAGCTTCAGTGTCTCCCATCTTAGAACCCTGAACTGGGCTTCCCCACCAAAGCCACCATACCTTCCTTTGGTTTCTTGGTTAGGTTCTTTTGTTTAGAGTTGGAAACTTTTCTCAATTACCCTGGCCTAGAAGGGTTTGGGAGGGTGCCCAGGTCGGGCCACCCACAAGCAATCAATGGGAATAGACTGGTTGACTAATTGCCTCGTTAGACTATGCCTTTACCTGAGTCAGTGTGATAGTGGGGAAAGAATACTTGTCTCTGAAGTCAGAAGATCAAGATTCTCATCTACATTGTGATTTTTTCTGAAGCCGTTGAATCTTTTTTAGTCTCTTTCCTTATCTTAAAAAGGGAATACCAATTTCAACCCCTACATACCTTTCTGGGTCATTGTGAGGATCAAAATTAATTTTTTGGGGAAAAAAGAACCTATTCCAGATTGTTAGTGTTGACAAGGGACCCTAGAGGTATAATAGTCTAACCACTTCATCCTGCAAATGAAGTGGACTGAGACCCCTGGAGAGGCAATATAATTTATCTAAGATCAGGCAGAGAGATAGAAGCAAAGTTTGGAGGATAATCCATTAGCTCCTTCTGCCCCTTCCCTACTTCATTCCAACTGGTGGGCCACACAATTCCATTCTGATAAGTACTCCATATGTACAAATATTTCAGGGAAGTATCAGACATGTATTTAATCCACAGCTCTGGGAAGGAGAGGTTTCTAAAGCATGTGATGATCTGGGATTTATGGGCTGAAGTGTTGAATACCCTGGCATGGGCTCCTGCTCTTCTCCCTGAAGCCCCATAATTAGGATGGGGGTGGGGGAAGAGAACAAGGATCACGTTCAGACTTGGCCTGCCTCTGTCCCGCCAGCTTTCTTCCCCACCCCAAACTGGTGCAATGGAAGCCTTGGGATAGGAGGGAGCTGGGCTAGAAACCAAACTATTCCTTCCTATCCCTTCTCCCCCATTCCCTCATTCCCTTCACTTCAACTCACATCTTCATTGATGGCTAGCCTCCTCTCTTCTCCTTCATGTCTCTGACCCAGGCCCCAGCCATATCTCTGCCCCAATTCTTGACAGTTCCATATTGTTCTTTCTCCCTTTTCAGACACTCTCCCAACCTCCTCTTAGTGGCCGATACAACTCTGATCATTCTTACTCCTCTTCCTCGTATCTTTCTTTCCACATTTCTCCATAAGACCCTTGATCTTCTGCCTCCTCTTATTGACTCTCTCTATCTTCTCACCACATCCCTAATTCTCCACCCATTCCCAACACAGTATCCTCTTGCTTTCTTTCAACCAAACCTCTCAAAACCTTGTTTCTGACCTCCTCTATATATCTGATCCATCTTAACCTTTCTTTACTACAATGCTGTCCCTTTTCCCTCTCCACAATAACCTTGGTGGTCCTCTGCCATAACTATTCCCTTCCCCCTTCTCATCCATCCATCTTGCAATATCCCTCCTCCTAGCTTTGACATCCCTCTCCACCACCACCCCCCCCTCCCCTCACATCTCTGGCTCTTCCCTTAGGCTCAAGGGCTCCTATTCCAATCCCTGTTTCACCAGCTTAGTCTGAAGGAGCACTGGAGAGGGGCCCCACCCCGCCCCATCATTAAGGGGCCATGCTGGGACTTGTGACTCTGTAGGCCTCAGGGAAGAAGAGGCATCAGCTGTGAAGTCAACTCCTCACTATAAAATAATAAAAACAAAAACACCTCAAAAAAGTCTCTTCTGTGGGTCATCTACTACAAACTAGGATATAGAAGCTCTAAAGGCTCTCCTGAATTCTTCCATGGGCTCTTATACTGAGAGAGTATGAGATGAAGACAGGGTGGGAGGATTGCATAACACAATACACACATTCATGTTTGTATATAAATATAGTGTGAGTATATAAATATACATACATATTTATATATGCACACACACTGCTAGACATCCAGTGAGAAGGGAGATTCACATTCTCCATCCTGGCAGTATTTTAAATACAGAAATTCTTAGGACTTTCTGTTGCTGGGGAAAAGTCCTGTCATAGAATTCAAGAGAGCAACCTCTGCCACTTTTCCACTGAGAAAACTTGGGCAAAAGACTTAACCTCAACTCTAAATTAAGAATAATACTATCAGCTCTTTTCTCCAGAGGTGTTGTGAGTAGCAATGAGAATGTGTGTGAACATGCTATGAAAAGTGTGAATAAATCTGCTGTGACTTGGTTTAATTTGTGTTTAGTTCTCTTGGAAGGTTCCAGAATATGAGGTTTGGCTCATTTTAAGAAGTCAAGCTGGTAAATGGAGGACTCACTTAGCCAGAGGGAAAGACCTTAAGTGAGTTGATCAGGACTCTGACTTCATTTCATACTGTCTCAGTACAGGCGGCATGTAAACCTTTTAGAAAGATTATTAACTTTCTCAGAAGAGTGAGGAGAGAGAGCTTGGGGACTTGGATGCTACTAGAAGTGACTGGGTGGGGATGGGGGTGGGAACAAGTATTAGGCAACTGGGGACACAGCTCAGAATGAGGAACAGGGAGTTGTAAGGCAGAATGTGGGCATAAAAGTAGGGAATTTCAAAGTTGGAAACAATTTCACTGGTCACCTAATCCAACCCAAATCTAAGAGAATCTCCTCTATAACAGGTGGTCATCTATTCTGAAAGAATAGGCCTAACCTTGCCATTACCCTACTCCAGAAACTCCAGTGGTTCCTGCTGCTTCTAGCAAACATTAAGTCAAACATAAGCTCCTTCGCAGCCTGACCCAAACTGTCTTTCTAACCTTGTGGATTATACATCTCTTTCTAGTGCTCTCTGGGGCAGTCAGTTGGCTTTTTTTTTTTTTTTTTTTTTTGCTACTCTTCACTCTGTATAATGCCATGTTCCATTGTCATGCCTTACTCAGTTTGTCCCCCATGCCTGGAATGCACTTCCTCTCACCTCCAACTCTTAAAAAATTCCTTATTTCCTTCAAAACTCTGTTTAGGCAACATCTATCTTTTATAGTCACAATAGTTCAGGCCAGCCTTACTTCTTTCTGTTACTCATGTTGTTGTTCATCATTTTTCAGTCATGTCTGACTTTTCATGACTTTATTTGGGCTTTTCTTGGCAATATGCTAGAGTGGTTGACCATTTCCTTTCCCCAGCTAATCTGACAGATGAGGAAACTGAGGCAAACAGGTTTAAGTGACTTGTCCAGGGTCATAAAGTATGTATTTGAAGACATATTTGAATTCATAGACAAAATTCTCTACTCCCAACCCCAGGAGGAGTTCTTTCTGTCAGAAACACAGAGACGTGACACATCTCCTTTGTTCTAGGGTCTAACCTTTTGACACAGAGGGAAACACACACAGACATCAGGTGGATGGGGATAGAAGATCTAAGTCCCAGCAGTTGTGTTTAATTACTACTTGGGAAAATCTCTTCCAGTTTCTAATAGTCTGTGATGCAGTAAGCCTGACAAAAAGACAATGTTGAAATGATGGGATTCCCAGCTCGTTACCTGACTCCACAATAGTTGGGAGTTGTTTCTGGCTCCCTTTCCTGTTTAACTTCAGCCTGGTTTCTATTTTTCACTTTGACTTTCTCCCCATATTCTGATTTGGGCAAAATTAGACTCCACCTTTGACAGCTCCCATTTCCCCATCACTCTTTGGCAATCCTGTATCATCCTGAAATCTTAAAAACAGAAGCCATAAGTCTTTTTATGACTTCAAATGAGTCACATCAACATTTCTTCCTTTTAACATCACTGGTCAATTTATATCACCTATGTCCCCCAAAGCAGCTGCAGTGGATCAGGTACAGTATCAGAAGACCTGGGTTGAAACCCTTTTTAATACCTATTTTCTGAATTATTTTTACCACTCTGCACCTTAGTTGCCTTACTTGTAAAATGAAGGAACTGGACTAGATTAAGTCTGAGACACCTTCTATCTCTGTCTTACATAACTGAGGGTAACTTTGGCTAGTTTTACCACTGTGATTAATTGTGCATCATGGACACTGGAGCAGGGTGCAAATATGGAAGAGGGCAAGAAGTGATCAGATTTACATGGTGGAAAAACAAAAGGAGGGAATTTTTTTTAAAAGCTACTATAAATTTGATAGCATTTTAAAATAGATTTGCAAGTTACTCACCATGACAGCATGTATATATACTTGAAAGGTAGTAATATAAATGTGTGAGAAATGATTCATCCATTCTGCATGTTTGTTCATTTATGATACTCCATCACATTGCATATTTTGATAGAACTAAACAGAGATCAAAGGAACAATATTTGGGATATGCATACATTCTCAAGGATTCATAGATTTGAACCAGCTCAGAAGTCATTGAGATTAGGATAAGCACTGAGACCTGCCAATAAACTTCAGTGATTTCTACTTGGGGGAGGATAAAGAAGTTGAGCTCAACCACCTTATTTTAGAGATGAAGAAAGGTCATATAAGTAATAAGGGATGGAGTCAAGCCTTCTGACTTCAGAGTCTCTATTCTTTCTACTCATAAGTAGCTAATTGGTGCTATAAAGATAGTGCTGGGCTTGGAGGCAGGATGACCTGAGTTCAAATTTGGATTCAGATATTTACTTATTGTTTATGACCCTGAGCAAGTCTCTGTTTGCCTCAGTTTCCTCAAGTGAAAATTGCGGATGATGGCAACAATCTTTTTAAAAAAGATTGATGTGAGTATCAACTATAGCTCTGTGCCTAGCATACAGTGGGTGCTTAATAAATACTTATTTCCTACCTTCTCTTTTATACCTCATCATCTGTGGTATATCCCTTGCAGCAACTGCAAGGTCTCCAGAGGTTTTGCTGCTTATAGGTTAGCAGCCACAGTCAGAGGGCATCAACATAACTACGGCTTAGTTATGCTTTGAATGCTTTAGAAACCTAGGTAGACTGGATTTTTAAATCCATATATGATTATTTGTTTTATTTTCGCTTTTTAAACTAATCAGTTGATCCCTGTTTTAAAGCTGCTTTCTAGCTGACTCTGGTGGATTTAATGTAATTCTAGCTCCCCCTGCAGCCCTCAAGCCTACACCAAATCATTCTGCTGTCTGTTTTAGTTTCTTTAAAAGCTCTCCTTTCTCCTTCACCTTTGTATCCCACTCTCACCTCGATCTGCACAGTTCAGGTAGCTGCCAGTTGATAAAGTTTCACTCAGTACGAACATGAGGGAAAGGGGAAAGGAATAAACATTTATATAAGTGCTTAGTGTGCTTAGTATGGTGCAGGTACTGTGCTAAGGGCTTTACAAATATTATCTCATTTGATCCTCATAACAACCCTGTGAGGGAGATGCTGTCATTATCCCCACTTTACAGCTGAAGAACCTGAAGCAAATAGGTTAAATTACTTTTGCGGGATTACAGCATTAGTAAATGTCCGAGGCTGAATTTGAACTCAGGTTTTCCTGATTCCTGTCCCAGTGCTCCACCATGCCCCTTTGGTGTGTATATCTCAAACACAGGTACATTTTATGTTTATCTACAGGGGATAATAATAACTCACTTTTATAGAGCTCCTTAAGGGTTTACAAAGGGAACTAGGTTAAAATATCATCCCCAATAAATCAGAGAGGGAAGCATTTTTCTAAATTCTTTCTTGCCCGCAAGATCATTAAACTCCCTGGGATAGAGACTTTGGCTTCCACTATAAGGTTGGGAGCTCCCAAAGAGTAGGAACTGTGCCTTCCTCATTTTATGAGAAGAGGCCCAAGGTCAGAAACAATGTGTCTTCCCTTTGTCTACTTATTTCCTCTTTTCCTCTTCATAGCACTAACACTGAGTAGAAAGGAGAGAGGAATCCACTAAATTAAAAATCAGTTAACTAGAGAAGTGGGCAAAATATATGGTAAGTTCAGTATGCTGTACATAGTAGATACTTAGTAAATGGTTCTTAAATGTAGTTGGCTAAATAGGAATTGAAGAAAAGGTAAGGATGATAAGAAATAATAATTCCATTGATATAGTACTTTATAAATATTATGTCATATGATCCTGATAACACCTCTTTGAGGTAGGGCAAGTTTAATTAAAGAGCTGGTCAGTGGACTTTTAGATAAGGACATAGTGATGACAAAGAACCAGCAGGGCTTCATTAAGAACAGGTCATACTAGCCTAACTTTATTTCCTTTTAGCAAAGCATTTGATAAAATATCTCTTGCTATTTTTTTGTGAGAAAGATGGGAAGTTAGGGGCTAGTTGAATGCTTTGTAAACTTTTTTGGCCTCAAGTCTTAGAAATTGCTGAAGACCTTTCCCTCACAAAGAGCTTTTGTTTATATTGTTTATACCTAATGATATTATAAATCAAATTTAAAATTCCAGTTATAATATTGTAACTTAGGAATTATTATGGAAATAGTTTTGATTTCCCAGATCTCCTGAAAAGGTCTTGGGGTCCCACTACTGAGCTGGTACAATTAGATTCAGAACTGGTTGAATGATGGGGTTTCAAGAGTGGATCATCAATGGTTCTCTATTGACTTGAAAGATCTTCAGTGGAGAGTCCCAGGGATCTGTGCTACTTCATAATGTATCAGTGACTTGTTTCAAAGCATAGATGACATGCTTATCACATTTTTAGGTGCCACTAAGCTAGAAGATTCAAATAATGCACTGCATAAGAAAAGATCTTGACAGATTAAAATACTGGGTTGAATCTAAGAAGATGAAATGTAGTTGGGCTAACTATAAAATCCTAGACTTAGATCCAAAAACTTGACTTTAGAAGTACAATACAGGGGATCTAGTGGACTGCAAGTTCCTTGGACCTCAACAGTGTGATACAGCAGCCTAAAGTGCCTAATGTAGTCTTGTATTGTGTCAAAAAAAGATGTAGCATCCAGGAAGCAAGAGGTCATCGTCCCAATATAGTCTACTCTGATCAGACCATATGTGAGAACTGTGACCAGTTTGGGACACTGCATCTCAGGAAAGAAGCTGAAGTTGGAGAACATACAGAGTAGAGCAATCAGGAAAGTGAAAGGTCTTGAATTTATACCATAATGGCTGTTTAGTCCTGAGAAAAAAGGGCTGAGGTATGGGTGGGGAGCATCCTTTCTAACCCCAAAATCCTGCCATTCAGTATTATTTTCTCCGTTTTGCAGATAAAGCTGGAAGGCTAAAGGAGATAGAAGATACAAAGCACTTTGTAAGTCTTATATCACTATATAAATATTAGTGATGATGATGATGATATTCTTCAGGTGGATGGTGAAGTGCTAAAGTATTCCTAGAGGTCAATGGATCAAAGTGATTTTGCCAGGCTTTGTAGCAAAATGGCAGCTTGATTATGAACTGTGACTCGAGAGGAGAGAGAATAGGAAAGATCAGCAATAAGGACTTAAAACAAGACATGAGGTTCATATTCAGAAAATGAGCAAAATCAAAGCCTATATGTTTCTATGAGTGTGACCTTAGATGTCATTTAGTCCTCTGTCTCAGTTTCCTTATTTGTAAAATGAGTTGGAGAAGAAAATGGAAAACTATTCCATTATTTTTGCCAAGAAAACTTCAAATGGGGTCATGAGGAGTCAGACATGACCGAAATGACTGAACAACAATACTTCTTCTACCACCGCTAAGGCAATATAGAAGGATTTGGAATTGACCATTGGAGAACAATATATATCTTTCTTAGACCTCTTAGGATATACAGTGTAATGTAGTTCCCAACCCTTCTGAGGACAATAACTCCTTTTTAATATGGAAATATTTCATTGAGTCTCAACATGATAAAAGAAACATCTGGATAAAGCCCTGGACCTTGGGTTCGGATCTGACCTCAGACATTTGAGTGATTTTGGACAATTCATTTAATTTGTGTCTGCCTCCTTTTCCTTATCCATAAAATGATAATAATAGAAACTTCCTCCCAGAGCTGTTGTGAGGTGCAAATGGGATTATATTTGTAAAGAGTTTTGCAAACCTTAAAGTATTATGTAAATGCTAGCTAACAGCAGTAGTAATAACTATTAACCAAGAAAACATGATAACAAAAAGTTAAACATATGGAAATTAAAAATTTCTATGAATTATGTCATGCTTTAAAATACATTAAAATTTATTCCTTACAACAGCATCTGCATTTAAAAACTAGTCCTACATATTTGTGCTAGACAGATTTATTTAATCTACAAATATTATTCTCATTTATTTGTGATCCTAAACTAAAAAGATTATTTTGTGGAGTTCAATGAATATTTTAGAAGCAGCACAGAGTTATAGATAGTGTTGGAGGTAGAGTAGGGAAGAGAAGACCTGCATTCAACTTCCATCTCAGATACTTACTGGCAGTGTGATCTTGGGTAAGTCACTTAAAATCTCAATGCACCTCAGACCCACTGGGAAATAATCTACCCAGGAGAAGCAACTGTGGCGCTGAGGAAAACCAGCTTTGGATTCTGAGGATTTGGATTCAGATGTCACTTCTGCTACTTCCAAGTCACTTAATCTCTCTGATCTGTTCCTTCATTTGTAAAATGAGAGCTTTGGATTTGGTGAGCTCTGAGATTCCTTCCAGACCTCAGTATGCAATCCTATTGTTTTATGATCAACTTGATTTCAAGTTGTAGATATTTCTCTTCTGAGTTTGTTAGAGGGACTCCCCATACTCTAACTCACAGATCCCTTATTCTCAGAGGGAAACCCATGATCTTCTGAATATCTATACAGTTATCCTTTCCACACCACAGGAGTTACAGAGTGAAAAATCAGTCCCTCTTTTCACCTTGATCTGAAAAATCCATCTAAAATTTTTCGGCTCTCCCTTTGTACCAAAGAAATATTCTGAATTATTATGGTATTAAAAGATAAAAATGGTGACATTAGACAAATATTTTATGCATTTTTTGTGTTTCTAGACTTTTTATTTGTCATCTGCTGGTCTTTGTGAATCTTCAAAACTCCTCCAAAATTTCCATTTGATTTCTTATGCTGACCTGTGATATATTGAAGCCTCTATGAGGAAAGTTGTGATGTGGAAGAGATAACTATTATTCCTTGATTGTATGAAATCATGATATTTGGTGAGCTTATAGGTTACTTGGATCTCTGTAAGCTGGAAACATTAAATGTCTCTGAACACCGAGTACTACAGTACTAGATATTATTTTATTAAGGCTAGCTCAGTTTGGGAGTGAAGAGGTATGTGTGTGGGGGATTAATTAATTAATCAAAAATTGTGCATTAATCCTAAATGATTAATTACTAAATTCTTATATTACGTATAAGGCAACTAGATGGCTCAGTGGATAGAACTTTGAGCCTGGAGTCAGGAAGAGCTGAGTTCAATCTGACCTTAGCACTCACTGGCTGTGTGAGCCTGAACCTGTGCATGTCACTTAATCTCTATTTGCTTTAATTCATTGGAGAAGGAAATGACAAACCAGTCCAGAATTTTTGCCAAGAAAATCCCATGCTATAGTCCATGGGCTTATGAAGAGTTGGACACAATTGAACAACAACAAATAGAAAATAATAATTGGGTATAGAAGATAATAATATACCCATTTGGAATCTTCAAAGTACTTTACATATGTCCTCTCATTTAATCACAACAACTAGGCCGAGTAGGTTCTATAAGTATCATCCCCATATTTCAGATGAAAAGACATGGCTGCTAGAGAGATAAGGGACCAACGATTGGATTTAGGAAGGTTTGGATCCATTTATTTTTGCCCCAAATACTGACTTTTCCACATGGTCATTGGTAACCACAAGAGGAGCTAATATAGTTTGTAAATACTCTGATCTATCAGAGAGGTGAAGTGATTTGCCCAGCTTCACACAGCAGGTAAGTATCTGAGGCAGGGTTGTAAGCTTATAGCACTCTAGTGTTTACACTGTGGCTATCTCATGGTGCCATTTTCTATCTGATAAAGTAGGAACCTTGGACTTGTCACTCAGGTGTAATCACAGATTGGGCAGCTCATACCAAATGGGCTTGTAGCAGCCCCCACCTGGCAGCGTGCTCACAGATGGGGCAACTTAGGACTCACAGAAAAGCATGTCACCTGTGCTCCTCCCAAAAAGCATCAACATTTTCTGTTTCTATCTGCTTTGCCAGTCTCATATTTCTCAGTAGAAATAATGAGCACAGGACCCCAGAATTAGGAAGCCCTAGCCAGGGCCACAGGGAAGATAAAGAACTCAGGCCTCCAGAGGATGGGAGCCTCTTCCACCATTCTGGAGAAAAGGGACCATATGCCATTTCTGAGGGAGATATGCCTGTTCTCTAGTAGGTCAGGGTTTTGCTCCCCACCCTCAAACTTTTTACTCTTCCTGCAGTCTCCTCAAAACTGTTCCCCTTTCCCACCCAACAGCATACAACTAGACAGACAAAGGCCTGGAAAGTCTGCTTGCCCATAGAAAGTTTCCATCCACAGAGCATAATTATGACATGCCCAGCCCTGTGTTTATTTAAAGAATGAAAATTACTGTGGCAGTCGGCCTTTTTGCCAAGTTGTAGGAAAAATGACTTACCCCCAGTTCCAGAGTTTGTGCCCTGCAGGGTGCTATTGCTTGAGAGGGGCCAGGAAAGAATGAGAATTGGCAATTTAGATAACCAAGGAGCTAGGTAGCCTAGAAGCTGAGTTCCTAAGGTGGGACCAGCCTCAGGTGGGCATGGCTGCCTCTGTGGATTAGTTTACAGGGTGTGGGGAAAAGGCCCTCACTTCTCAAATTTTTTTCCCCTCACTAACTTTTTCAATTGCACTATTAAAAATTGAGTCTTCAGGGTCTTGAAGGGCTTCTATTCTCCAGGCAGGGCCTCTGGAAATGCAACAGAAACACTTAAACTAATTTTGGTCCACATTTTATTTGACAATGAGGCCCTTAGGGATTTAGAGGGCTGGGCCAAAAGGAAAGGGGGAGACTGAAAGGAATATGGAGGCTGAAAAAAGGCATAGGCTAAAAAGAGTAGTAGAGGCTGAAAGGGAGATAGATAGAGAATGCCTTTAAAGACACATTTTCCCTCTTTCACAAGGTCACTGGGGGCAAATACTTTCAATGAGAACTTGTTCCTTCCTTCTCATTCTCTTCTCTTCTCTTCTCTTCTCTTCTCTTCTCTTCTCTTCTCTTCTCTTCTCTTCTCTTCCTCTTCTCGTTCTCTCTCGTCCTTCTCTGTCTCGTTCTCTCTCTTGCTCCCTCTCTCTCTCTCTTGCTCTTTCTCTCTCTCTTTCTATCTTTTCTGTCTTCTATCTTTATCTTTCTCTCCACCCTTTTCTTCCTCCTCTCTCTTTCCTTTCTCTCTTTCTCTGTGCCTATGTTTGTCTCTCTGTCTTCTTTCTGCTTGTCTCCTTTCTCTCTCCCCTCTTTGTCTCTCAGTCTCTGTCTGTCTCTCCTTTCTGTCTATCTCTCCTCGCTCTCCCCCATCTCTGTTTCTGTCTCTCTCCTTTGCTCTGTCCCCCTTGTGTCTGTTTATCTCTATTTCTATCTGTCTGTCTCCTTTCTCTCTGGCTCCTCTCTCTCTCCATTTGTCTGGGTCTCTTTGTCTCTCTCTTGATTGTTTCCCTCATACTCTGTCATTCCCATTCTTTGTCTTTCTGCTTCCATGTCTGTCTGTATGTCTATTTTATGGGCTGTGAACAAATAAATAGTTGTTTTCTAATAGGGAGCAGCACGGGGACTTTGCCAGAATCACTAGAATTGGCTTTAAATTGAAGTCCACAGCAACAGTTCTACTTTAGTAAGTTTTGGGAGAGGGATGCGTGCGCAAGTGTGTGTGTGTGTGTGTGTGTGTGTGTGTGTGTGTGTGTGTGTGTGTGTGTTTGCAGGAAGGACAGAGCTAGAGGGGATCTTTGTGTTCCCCTTAGACTTGCCTAACAGTCATTGTCCAATCCTCCCCTCCATTTCTGCTTGGTTTTATTTATGAGTCTAAGTCT
This sequence comes from Sminthopsis crassicaudata, assembly GCF_048593235.1. Lineage (NCBI taxonomy): Eukaryota > Metazoa > Chordata > Mammalia > Dasyuromorphia > Dasyuridae > Sminthopsis > Sminthopsis crassicaudata. Next base: position 538,941,398 of record NC_133618.1, on the reverse strand, counting down.
AAGACTGGATGAAGTGGGACCAAGAATTCCCTGCCTTTTACCAACATGGTTCTGGGGAGGTGATCCCAGTGTCTGAGCATCTATTCAAGAATCTGAAGTTTTCTTTTCATCCATTTGTTTGTTCCTTTTCATAAAATGTTGGATCTGAGATAAACATTTAGACATAATCTAATCTATTTTTTCTAAAGCCTAGGTTGTCCTAATTTTTTTGAAAAGGAAGGTAATAAATTCTTCAAATAATCAAATAGTGAATTTATCTTTGATACTTAGAAAAAATGTAAAATGTTCTATTAAAGGATACTTTGTGAGTCTTCAGAATGACAAGCAGTGATTACTAAGAAGTAGCATGACTTCACCAAGAACAGTTCATACAACATTAGTATCAAAGGACCATAAATTTAGAGCTAGAAGCAACCCAAGAAGCTGAAATTCCTCATTTTTTTAAAAGAAAGAAACTGAATATCAGAGAAACAAAGTTATTAGCCAAAGTCATAAGGATATTAAGTAGCAGAGTGTAACATTATTCCCTCTGCTCTATTTTTTATTTTATTTCCTCTTTTCGGAGTGAATAACTAGATAAGGAAAATACTGATAAGATAGTATAGCTTTAGTCAATGAAGCATTTTAACAAAGGCTCTCATGTTATTCTTGTGGCCAAGACAGATGTAAACTAAGTGATAGAACAATCTGGTAGATTCAGAACTGCTGAATGTCTAGATCCAAAGAATTATCATCAATAAGTTTCTAATAAAGAGCACTGGACTAAGTGTCTCTTTTTCCTATGTTGTCTAACATATTGTATAATGACTTGGATGAGTGCACTTATGGCAACCTCATTACAATAGCAGATGACACAAAGCTGAAAGGATTAGCTAACATGTTGGATATTTGTATCCACAAAGATAGTCTACGTCCAAGTAAAGTTGTTAGTAGGAAAGATTAGAACATTTCTTTTGTATAAGACTAACAGAAAGATGAAGGTAGAGAGGAACTTAGTGATCATCTAAAATCATAGACTCCCATGGACTGAATGAGATGAAGCCATTTGCCCATAACTATGGAGCAAGTTAAAGAATCTAGGTGGATTGGCTAGAAACCAAGTTTCCTGACTCCTAACACAATACTTTTTTTCCCCAGTAGACTGTACCATCTCTCTATTTGCTCTGCTTGATTTTTTAAGTTGCCATTTAATATTTAATATCCTTTTCCTGAAGATTCATTTTTGTTACATTTAATTTTTCATTAATAAACATTTTTCTTCCTTCCACATTTTGCTCATCAGAAAAAATAATACCCTGGCAACAAATACACAGAATTGAGCAGAACAAATTTTTTACATTGACCATGTCCAAAAATGTTATTTTTATTTTGCATATTTATTCTTTTGCGTAGAGGTTTTCATCCTCATCTCTGTGGAATTGTGGGTGATCAGAATTCTCAATTTTCAAATTTGTTTATTTCTACAATGTTCTTGTTATTGTATTATACTAATTGTATAAGTAGTATACTAATATTGTATTATACAATTATATTAAGACTAAAATATCTTGATGAAGTTTTAGCTATGGAAGCTTAAAGCAGCACTAAAACTTTTGGTATACTCTATATAAGCTGTTAATTTGGCTCTGCTAATTTCACTCCACATCATTTTAAGGAAGTCTTCCCTAGTTTCTAAACTCTCCCTTTCATGCTTTCTCACAGCACAATAGTATCATATTACACTCATATACTGTAATTTGTTCAGCCATCCTCCAACTGAAGGGAACTCCTTAGTTTTCATTTTTTAGTGACAACAAAAGAAGATTTTATAATTTTAAAAAATTTCTGTGTTCTTTTTCTCTTTCTTTGATAGCTTTGGGTAATAGACCTACTAGCAGCATAATTAAATCAAAGAGTATGCCCAATGTAATAACTTTTAGGATATAGTTCCAAATTATTTTCCAAAATGTGAGTCACTTTCCAAATGTACTAATAATATGTTAATGTAATGTGTCCTTTTTCCTGAAGTCCCTCCAATTTTTGTCATTTTTCTTTTTTGTCAATTTTGTTATGTTGGGTTTAAGGTGGAGACTTAGAGTTGTTTTAATTTTTATTTTTCTGATAACTTTTTTCTTATAGTTATTGAGAGCTTGAATTGAAAAATGTATGTTCATATTCTTAAACTATCAATTAGGAAATGACTTTTTCCTGTAAATACAAATAAGTTCTTTTCTAACTTAGAGATAAGACCTTTATCAAAAAAATTTGCTGCAGAGATTTTTCCCCCAGTTAACTGTTTTCCATCTAAATCTTAACTATGTTGATTTTGTTTGTGAAAAAGAAAAAAATTGTCACTTTTTCCTCTTTGATCCTCTCTCATCCTTGTTTAAACATGAACTCTTCTCTATCCCAAAATGAGATGTGACTTTTTATACCTAAGAGTTTATCTTAGCACATGGTATGGCATGTTAATCCAACCTAATTTCTGCTAAACTGCTTTCAGTTTTCTCAATTGTTCTTTTTAAAATAGTATTTAATACATGCTTTGCTTCTGAAAAAAAAAAAAGAGAGAGAGAAATGCAATGGGAAACTGGGGGAAAAGCAGATTAGACCTTTGACAACTATGGGCTATCCAGTGTGGGCTGTGATCTCATATGAGATAACTGAATGTGGAAGATGCAAAAAATTTGGCAACAGTAAAAAGTATCAACCATTCTACCAAAATTTAATTCTATATGTAAAAATAGATAAACATACCCATCTCATCAATATGCAAATTTGCTTTCATATTTAATAAATGGTAAAATTATATAGATATCAAAGAATTGTGTTAAGATAAATTTCTTTATGATTCATTATCAGTGAATGTTTGATTTGTATACCTATTTTATATATCTATATCCCAGAGGTGACCTAAAAATTTCTTGGATGAAAAGGGATTGTAGGTGGAAGAAGCCATGGTCTATGGTATTTTCCTTATGGTATTGTTTTGAAACTAGTAATAAATAGCATGTGTAAATTCTTTTTGCAAGCTTAAAGTATTTTTAAAATGCCAGATATTTTATTGACAAACAGTTGAGAACAATAATGGGACCTAGAATAGATCCCTTGGATGGGGATAGAGTTGAATGAAGGAGACAAGAAAAAAGTAAGAGGGTGGGGAGATCTGAATGGGTTTGAAGACAAACCCACAAATGTGGAGTAAATGAAAAGGTACTATCACTCAATGACTAAAGTTGGAGAAGGGAGTAGTGAAAATTATTTCTGCTGTATTCTTTTGGAAAAGGTTATTCACCTTCAAAAGGATCCAGTCCAAAGTAGTCTTCTAGCCCTGGGCAAAACCACAAAGCAGATGAGATTTGTGTCTGTCACTACCTTTCTCCACATTTCCTGAATCCCCTGTTTAGTTTTATGTTCGCATTTATGAGGGCAAATAAACTCTCTTCTCTAGAGTAAGCGCTGGGATCATGGTAATGAAGGCAGAATGATCTCTATAAGGATGAGATTCACCTTCTATATAGTTTGGCTTTCACTTGGGACCTCTGCATATAACTTCCAGGAAATCTCGGAGTGGGAGAGTCAGTAAAAGAGTCATAGTAGCAGCAGAGAGAAGCCCGCTTCATTTGAGCCAAGAATATCTATATTCAGGTTCTGCTTCTGGCATAGACTAGCTGGGTAAGCCATTGATCCCACCCATGTGGGTGACCCAAAACTCCAGGCAGTTCCCTTGAATTATAAGCGATAGAGGAGTTGCCAACCTGCCTAAGTGGAGGGAATTTCACTTTGGAAATTCTTCCTCCTTCCTCTTCACATTGATGAAATCATAGGTGCTGACCAAAAAAAAAAAAAAAAAGAAAAAAAAAAGAAAAGAAAAGAAATGCAAAGAAGAAGGAAAAGCTGCAGAGTTTTGGTTTTTGTTGACAAGTTTTAATATTCATTTAAAAAGGGATGAATAAGAAGAGGAAAAAGCAAAAACTTTTTAATCCTTTTAGAAAATTTTTAAATCTCCTTATGCTTTAAACAGTTCTTGAGTTCCAAGCTAGTTTCCTGGTTCTGGAGGATTTTTGCTTAATAGGAACAGATTTTCAGGTCTCAAGGTGTTAGGTAACAGGTAGGGATAGCTTTTTCATTAGAGACTCACTAGAGTTTGACTTGTTTAGCTTGACTTGAGTCAATAGCATTTAAGTACTCTGTGCCAGGAACTATAAGGAATGTAAGCATAGTTCCTGCCCTTAAGAAGCTTACATTCTAATGGGTAAGTCTATCTATCTGAACTAGCCTAAGTACTAGGTTATTTGGAGCTCCCTAATGGAATAAATGGTGGGGCCCTACAGGACCTGATACCTTGTTACAGATAAATCTCTCTCTCTCTCTCTCTCTCTCTCTCTCTCTCTCTCTCTCTCTCTCTCTCTCTCTCTCTCTCTCTTTCTCTCTGTTTGTCTTACTGTCTAGAGATCTATCTGTCTATCTATTTGTCTGTCTGTCTGTCTGCCTACCTGTCTATCAATTGAGCTATCCCTCTTTCTATAAATAGGTAGCTCTATCTATCTATCTCTATCACTGGTTAATCAGGAAAATAAACCAGCAATCCAGAAAACATTTATTATGCTTGTACTCTGTTCAGGCCCCATGAGACAGACTGAAACATAAAAATGTCTCTTCACAATTTATCACGGCCTCTATTTACTGGCTGCAGTGAAAAATTCCAGAATATGGAATTTTTTAAGATTAGAGGCAAATATTGTCTCTTTTCTCCTCCAACCTGAAAGAAAACCTGCCCCAGTGACTGGCTCTGAACTAGCCTGAGTACTAGGTTATTTGGTGCAACCTGAGGGAATGAATGGTGGGGCCCAAAGGACTTGATGCCTTGGAACAGGCAAAAAAAACTAGGAGGTGCTAGGTTTTCTTGGGAAGAATGATCTGACAGCCTACAGGTCCTCCTGGGGAGCTCAGTCTGCTGAAAAGGAATTGTTCAGATGTGTGTTTCAAAATAGGATTTAAATGCAAAGGTTCAGATACTGGACAAACAGTTTGGTTTGGCATCCTCCCCACTGGCCTCCCTCGGAATGTATCTGAACCCATCCAAGTTTCCCTCTTCCCTGCTAGCAACTTGTTTATCATCACTTTTCCATTTACATGAATGCCTGTCTAAAAATCTATGATCACTTCCCCACATGTGGTTTCCATATCTGGCCCCAAGGAGCTTACTATCTACTTGTAAAAGGAGAGACAGTTTGAAGAGTGATGGATAGAGTTTGGAGTTAAGCAGTACTAGGTTTGGATCCTACCATAGATACCTACTTAGCTATATGACCCTATTCAGGTAATTAAATCTTTCTCAGCCTCAGTTTTCTCATCTATAAATGGGGATAATAGCATTTATCTTAACTGGTTGTTGTGAGGAATAAATTACACACACACACACACATAAAATGCTATATATATACATACTAACTAATTAACTAACTATACATTATATGTACACATATGTGTACATATAATGTATAGTTAGTTAATTATTTAGTTTGTAAGCCATAAAGCAGAGTGTTCTCACAATGTGATATAGGGATGAGACCTTGAGATGCTTTCAGGGTATAGCACATACTATTTTCACAATAATACTAAGATGTTTTATTTCTAATGCTGTAATAATCAATAGCTGTAACCCATATTAAAAAAATCTCTTTGCAGAAGTGGGAGTGGTTCCCAATAATTTTTTAAAATGTAAAACGATTCTGAGACCAAAAGTTTTGCCTTAAAGCAACCTGGGTGGTAGAAGTGATGAGACTCAGAAAGTTAACTAATCATAGCAGGCAGCTTAGTGGCAAACTAGTTAGGATGGAGGGCTTGGAGTGAAAAAGGCCTGAGTGTGAATCACCTCAATCGCCTGTTAGTTATGTGTCCCTGGGCAAGACATCATGTTGCAGTTACACCCTGAACTAGCCTCAAGTTCTTCATCTTGAAAATGGGGATAATAATAGCACTATTTACAAGGTTGTGGGGAGTATCAATTGAAATAGCATAAACAAATTGCTTTATAAACCTTAAAGCACTTTATAAATGGTAGCTATAAGTGCCAAATCATCAAATGATCATAGATTTAGGGTTAAAAAGACACTTAGAGGTCAACTAGACCAATGATGGAACAACTAAGTAATGCAATGGATCAGGAGCTGGTCCTGGAGTCAGGAAAACCTGAATTCAAATCTGGCCTTAGATGCCATCTGTGAGACTCTGGGCAAGTCATTTAACCCTTTTTACCTAAATTTCCTCATCTGTAAAATTAGTTGGAGAAGGAAATGCAAGCCACTGCAGTATCTTTGCCAAGAAAACCCTAAATAAGGTCACAATTGGATAGACCTGAAATACTTGAAAGATAATAACAGACTAGTGACTTCAAACTCAAATAGAAACAAAGGCCACTAAATTGTACATAAGAATGAATTCCTGTGGGGGTATATTGTGATTTAGAAAACCACATATTAATATTATCTGTGTTTTGTTGTATTTTTGTTTATTCCATTAACTACTTCCCATTTGCATTTTTATCTGGTTCTTTGAGAGTGCAGGCTGTATCTCAGTTGGGCTGTATGTTTGACATGTCTGATTTAAATCACTTCCCTACCTCATTTTATGAGTAGGGAAACCAATGGGGTTTGTGTAGCCTAGAATAAAGGACCAAAGTCACGATAATTAGGGCAGGAATGTGGAAGAGGGACAAAGACCATTGGTCTTTGTGTTCCTCTGGTCTTGCATATATCTGATATTTATGCCCCTCCAAAGATTTCCCCTGACTATACATGCTTGTTACATATATGCCCTTTATGGGTTTTCCTGGTGTGTTTATGCTTGCTATGAACACACATCAAGCGTTCTCTGAGTGTTGACCATCTCCTATTGGTGATATAGCCCACTGTGGAAGGGTGTGCCCCATATGTGCATGTTGGGGGTGGGGGAAGAGGGGAAGGAATCTCTTCCTGTCATTTAATTTGCTTTGCTGTTCGACTACATGCCTTTTGCTTTGAACCAATATGTGTCCTGTCTGGTTGGTTTAGTAAAAGTAAATACATCAAATGGGAGTGCAATCTGGGGTTTAGCATATAGACTGAGCCACACTTACAACATGCCCTGACCCTGGCAAGCATCCAGAAAGGCTCCCCCATGAAAGAGGCTCCAGGTGGAACAGATAGATGAAAAAACTGAAGCCTAAAGATTTTGTGATTTGCTTAAAGTAACCCAGCCAGAAAATTGGAAGAGCCAAGATTCAGCCCCAGGTCCTCTTTTGTTTAGTTATTTCAGTTGTCTTCAACTGACCCCATTTGGAGTTTTCTTGGCATTGGTACCAGGATGGTTTGCCATTTCCTTCTCCAGCTCATTTTATAGAGGAGGAAATGGAGGCAAACAGGATTAAATAATTTGCCTAGAGTCACAGAGCTAAGAAGTGTCTGAGGCTGAATTTGAACTCAGGAAGATGAATCTTTTCTGACTTGTATCCTCTGCACCACCTACCTGCTTCTGACCAATCCAATATTCTCTCCATTGTATCACATCTCAAAATGGTGACATCCAACCATACTTGTAAAACCCATGCATATTATTATTTGTTAATGGTCACCAATTTCTTAAATTCAGGCAGCAAATCTTCTTTTAAAATCAACACATAATTATCCTTCATAACAGAGCCCTAACTCATTAATTTGCTAATTATTATTTGTTTTGCTAGATATCAGGCATGGGCCAGGACATAGTAAATAATGAACTTAACCTGGGAAATTTCTAGCTACTTATGACCCTCAATTTAATTTCATATAGTCCTTAAGGCAAATTCCAAGAAGTGCTATTCCCATTTTTCTGTAGTTGCAAAAATACAACATGGTTTGGCTATTTTTTAGCAACCTAATTCTAAAAAGATACAAGATGAAGATTGTATTCCATGAAGACTGTTCTCTCAGAATCTTCTTCTGAGTTTTGTTTCTCTTCTTTTTCAGATTTGTGTATTTTGTCGGAGTGATTTGTATCCATTTTCCCGCTATTCTTCATTTCTTTCCCCTCCCAGCTCTGTTTTTGTCCTTTTACAGAACCAGAACGTGTATTTTCATTATAGTCTCTATTCCTGTTCTTAATTTTAAGTGTGGAATGTTGTCTATTTCTCTTTAAAAAAAAAAGATACTAATTAAGTTGCTTTTTCCTTATGTGTGGCCCTAAATTGATTTTTTTTTTTTTACTGTGGATCAGGGGCCCTCAGGAAAAACACTTTTTCCTACATCTGGCATAAACATAGAACCATCTTCTGCTTTCAATTGTGTGTTCTCCAAAGGAATGGAGACATTCTATTTCTTCACTTCATCTCCATGATATCTAGCATAGTGTCTGGGATCCTAAAAATCCATTTATTTTTTTCATTCCACACCTACATTCAACACTAGGAGGATCAGCAGAAGCAGCAAATGCAGCCTTCCCTGACTCTCTAAGGACCTTACAAACTGAAGCCAATGAGGGAAGCCATTTCTAATTCATAGATCACATTGTGAAGGTTGGAAGCTCAAACTGAATTTGACTCATCCTCAGAACAAGGGTCCAGGAAAACATGCTGATTCCATAGAATGTCCTTAAATGTTTCACCTGATAGAATCACATCTATAATTATCTCTGTCTCTTTGTCTCTGTCTCTGTTTTTTTTTCTATCTCCATCACATCTGTGATTATCGCTCTCTCCCCCTGTCCTCTCTGTTTCTTTCTTCTTTCTCTTTCTCTGTCAATTTGTCTCTCTCTTTTGCCAACAAATGACCTCAAATCCATATAAAGGATATCAGAAACACCCCAATTCTTAATACCTCCTGGATGTCTCAGACCTACTTTATTTATTATATGTTTTATTGATGCTTTACATATATATGTATATTTTAATAACACTGTTATTTTCCCATAACTTAGTATCCTATTCTCCATAAACGCTCCCCTGTAACAAATAAATTATAGCCAAGAAAAATAAATCAACTTATTATTGGCCATATTTTACATTGCATGCCTCATTTTGTACCAGTAATTCTTCACATCTCTGACAAGAAGCAAGAAGCATAATTCTCTGTCATTTTTTAAAGTCACAATTGGTCACTCTGTTATTCACAGTTCTTAAGTCTTTTATGTCACTGTAGTAATTGTATAATTCTTCTGGTTTTCCTTACTTGATTATCTATAAGTCTGTGTAAATCTTCTTATGTTTCTCTGAATTCTTCATGTTTGTCACTTTTTATGATCTGATGATATTCTATCACATTTGTATATACCAGTTTGTTTGATCATTCCCTAGTTAATGAGCACACACTTTCCTTCTAATTTTTTGCTGCTATAAAAATAGAGCTCTAAATATTTTTGCATATTTATGTACAGAAATCCATGTCTAAAGGATATTCCCCTCTGTCTTTGACCTTGTTGGAAAATATGCCTCATAGCGATACTTGCTGCATCAAAGCATATGCACACTTCAGTGATTTTATTAGTATAATTCCAAATTGTTTTCCAGAACATTTGGATTAATTTATGCTAAACTTACTTTACTGAAGCTGAACTCCAAAGAAGTCAACACTCATGTTCAAAGTTACCCAGACTTTGGGGTAAAGGCTTATATCTGCTCCTCATAGCTTTACTCCTACTCCAGCTTTAGTAAGGCAGACAATGATTTGGGATGGATGAATCTAACATTCAAGACACTTCATAATCTTGCTTTCCTTTCTTTAATGTTTTCTTTCATCCTCCAGTGTTTGTACTCGGCTACAGCCAAGATAGTCCTCATTGTCTCTCAACTTTCAATATATTCTCTGCTTCATGATTTGTGCTATTCCCTGTACATGAAACACTTTTCCTTTACCTCCAACTTAGCCAAATACTACCCATTCTAAAAGCTGCAGGACAAATTCTATATCTCCTAATTTAGGAAGGAAGAAATGAGGAAGGGAGAGAGAGAGAGACAGAGAGAGAGAGAGAGAGAGAAGAGACAGAGAGAAAGACAGATACAGAGACAGAGACACAGAGAGACAGAGAGAGAAAAAGAGAGAGAGAGAGAAGAGACAGAGAGAAAGACAGATACAGAGACAGAGACACAGAGAGAGAAAGAGAAAGACAGAAAGAGAGAGAGAGAAGAGACAGAGAGAAAGACAGATACAGAGACAGAGAGAGAGAGAGAAAGAGAAAGACAGAAAGAGAGAGAGAAGAGACAGAGAGAAAGACAGATACAGAGACAGAGACACAGAGAGAGAAAGAGAAAGACAGAAAGAGAGAGAGAGAAGAGACAGAGAGAAAGACAGATACAGAGACAGAGAGAGAGAGAGAAAGAGAAAGACAGAAAGAGAGAGAGAAGAGACAGAGAGAAAGACAGATACAGAGACAGAGAGAGAGAGAGAAAGAGAAAGACAGAAAGAGAGAGAGAAGAGACAGAGAGAAAGACAGATACAGAGACAGAGACACAGAGAGAGAAAGAGAAAGACAGAAAGAGAGAGAGAGAAGAGACAGAGAGAAAGACAGATACAGAGACAGAGAGAGAGAGAGAAAGAGAAAGAGAGAAGAGACAGAGAGAAAGACAGAGACAGAGACAGAGACACACAGAGAGAAAGAGAAAGAGAGAAGAGACAGAGAGAAAGACAGAGACAGAGACAGAGACACACACAGAGAAAGAGAAAGACAGAAAGAGAGAAAAGAGACAGAGAGAAAGACAGAGACAGAGACAGAGAGATACAGAGAGAGAAAGAGAAAGACAGAAAGAGAGAGAGAGAGACAGAAGAGACAGAGAGAAAGACAGAGAGAGGAAGAGAAAGACAGAAAGAGAGAGAGAAACAGAGAGAGAGACAGATACAGATACAGAGAGAGCGAGAGAGAGAGAGAGAGAGAGAGACAGAGACAGAGACAGAGACAGAGACAGAGACACACACACACACACACACACACACAGAGAGAGAGAGAGAGAGAGAGAGAGAGAGAGAGAGAGAGAGAGAGAGAGAGAGAGAGAGAGAGATTGAGAACATTTATTGCATACTTAATATTTGCCAAGTACTGGGACAAAAACTGAGAATTCAAATCCCTGCCCTTAAGGACCTTACTTTCTAATGGGGGAAAATGATACTTTAGGAAAGTTGGAAAGGAATCAAGATAAGGAGAAAGCTGATTTATCAAAGTCCAGGGTTGTTCCAGAGTTGAAGTCTAGTTTTCTGGTAAGGAAAGAGCAAAGATAATGTCTTGAGTGGAGATAGCCAGAAATGAATACAAAGGGGTCAATTGTTAAACAGGTTACTGCGTACACAGGACAACTTAGCCTTTTACCGTACTATCTTTTCAAATTTTGCTCCTTGGTATTATTTGGGACTAAAGAGAGTATGTAACTATAAAAGAGATATTTGAATTCTAATTATTCATATTATTTATTATCCATGAATACACATAATTTTCTAAATAGTTTAATGAAAAATAGAATATTGGGGCAATTTCTAATAATTATAATAATATAATTAATTAATATAATAATAGATAATACATAAAATTTTAAAGTCTGAGCAAATTGATGAGAATCCACACAATATCATAGTTGGGAATGCCAACTTGTCTAACTCCTTCATTTTACAGAAGAAGGAACAAATAATCTACTCATTGTCACATAAATGGTAACTATCAAAGGTAGGATTTGAACACAAATCTTTTTGATGCTGGACTAGTGCACTTTACATTTCCAAATGTGCCCTCCTGTGTCCTCTAGCAACTCAATTACCCTTTCAAAGGCCTCAAGGCTTACAGGCAGATTTTTCTAATAGACATTTCTACCCCCCACAGTTCTTAATTCAATTTTGTTTTATTTTCAGTTCAAAATTCTCTCCCTTCCCCTACCATCCTTCACCCATTAAGAAGGCAAGAAAAATAAAATCCATTACAAATATAGAGACATGCAAAACACATTTCTGCATTAGCCATGTTCTAAAGATAAAACAAACAAAAACCTCCCCAAGAAATAGAAGAAAACGTGCATTAGTCTGTACTCTTGAGTCCATCATTTCTCTTTCTGGAGATAGATTCTTCTAATAGACTTTAAAGCATCGTCTAAATATGGTTGGGAAGGGTAGTAGATAGACAACTGGACCCAGAAATTAGGAAGAACTGGGTCCCAGCCTCTGACACATACTGGCCATGAGGTGTAGGATGAGGCAATGAACAAGTCCTGCGTTAGAGGCTTACTAGCTGGGTGACCTTGGACACCCTACCCCTGTTTTTATCATCTGTAAAATGGGAGTAATAAGAGCACCTACTTCTTTGGGAAGTGATCAAATCACTATTTGATCATTATTTCACTTGATAATCATTTTAAGTACCTACAATGGGACAACAATGTGTTATGAGATTCAAAGTGATACAAAGAAAAAAGTACAACAGTCCCTGTCTTCTAGGAATTTACATTCTGACGGGGGCAGGAGAGGCAACACATAACATGTAACATATACATATGTGATACATATAGTCAAATGAGGCAACCTAAGTAAAATGCTTTGTAACCCTTAAAATGATTGTAAATGCTAGCTATTGTTGCTATTATTAGTAATCTTTCAATTACTACCTACTATTACTACTCCTACTTCTATTACTCCTCCTCTTCCTTACTATCCTCCTCTTATTCCTACATACTAGTAGCAGTACTCCTACTCCTATTACTCCTCCTCCTCCTATTACTCCTCCTCTTCCTTACTCCTCCTCTCATTCCTACTTACTAGTAGCAGTACTCCTACTCCTATTACTACTCCTACTCCTATTACTCCTCCTACTTCTATTACTCCTCCTCTCATTCCTACTTACTAGTAGCAGTACTCCTACTCCTATTACTACTGCTACCACTTACTAATCCTTATTCCTCCTCCTCCTCTTCTTCTTCTTCCTTACTACTATTGAAGAAGATGAAAGATGAGGAGGAGGAGGAAAAGGCTTGATTATACCATGGAAAGAATAGTTCTAGAATAGAGAAATGGGACAAAACTGGCGACATCATTAATATTGGGCAAGAGGACACTCCCTGTGCTCAGACAGATCAGCATCTTCTTTGCAACTTAGAGTCTTCCAGAGTACCTAGGGAGATTGTGACATACACCAGTATGTATCAGAGGTTGAAACTTGAACCCTGATTTTCCTGACTCTAAGCCAACTTCTCTGTCCATTAGCTATCTCATGTCGCCCTTCCAGAGTCAGGGTCTGACACTGACCTAACCTGCCTTGGCTTCAGTTTTCTCACTGGTAAAATGAGAGGGTTGTACTAAGTAGCCTCTGAAGTCACTTCCAACTCTAAATCTGTGACCTCATGAGGGTCCCTTCTGATCCTCTGTTTTTTTAAAAAATGATCTTCTTGTATAGCTTTTTTCCCCCAGTACCTGGGGGATTCTTGTGAGATAAGAAAGTAGAAGTTGTTGGCAGTAATCATCATCCATAAATATGTTAATGGATATTTATCTACCTGTCACATGATAAATAGGCCTATTTCCCAGTCTCTCCCAGGAGAGTTTGGAGATTGTCTAGGGCACTACAAAGGGAATCTCAGAGCCAGAGTTCCAGTTGGGCCAGGTGTCTGGGACTAGGAAAGATAAGGATGCACCTGAGAGGACAGTTGAAAAGAGAGGTGGGGAACTGAGTTGGAGAGGATGATGGGACCTAATTCTATAAATTGTTTGTACCTAAGTTAGTCTCACCTTTTGGGAATAAAGTCATTATTCTGCTCCAGAAGATTGGCCTGAAAGGTCTGGTACTGTCCTACTGACCTACTTGAAAGTAAGGATGAGACACAAAAGGACTCTGAATTCCCAAGGTTGCTGCTACAAGAATACTTATGTGTACCTGAAAGGTTAGCAGGGAAGACTGAGCATTTGCAATCTATAGGCTTCTGTACATATTTCTGAGCATCTTTCATTCTGATGACAAACAAGCAGGCTTTTAGTTTTGAATTTCCATGGCTATTTCTCTGGTCACCTGAGAAATAAGAAAGCACTGTGAATAGAGTACCAGGCCTAGAAGACTCATCTTCCCGAATTCAATTCTGGCCTCAGACACTTATTAACTGTGTGACCTGGTAATACTTTAAAACTGAGCAAAGACTTTTAGGACATGATGGCTAATGTGGAAATACATTTTGCATTACTTCGGCTATATAATGGGTGCTTGTTTCCTTAGTAGATGGGAGAGGGATGGGAAGAGGGAGAAAATGTGGACTTGAAAATAATTTTTTTAAAAAAATTAGCAAGACTTTTAGGACATGAGAGAGAAATTAGGAAGCAAGTTGGAAAGTCTGAAAACTCCACCAGATCTGGTTATGGTAGGAGGGGCCAGATTATGGAGAGTTTCAAATACAAGAGTATTTCATATTTGATCCTATAGGTAATAGGGACACATTGAAGTTTATAGGACAGAAGCAGAAATTTATACTTCCTGAACTCCTTAGAGTGTCTAAAAGAAACTTTAATGAAAGGATGATACTAGTAGGCCTATCTAACAGGGAGAACAATTTCTGAGACTCATAGGAAGGAAGTCATCAGGAATATTTCCCTACATTACAGTCAAACTAATCTGCTTACTGTTGAATCTGTCTCTTTATACCAATACTCTCCCAATGACTCTACTATTAATGACTGGAATCCTGATCATTACATATACATAGCTACATATAGATGGGTATATAAATATATCTATACAGATGATATATATAAAGTATATATGATACATATAAATTATACATATATTTTATATATGATATATAAATAAAATAAAATAAATTTATTTATATGTTCTATATTTGTACATATGTGTGAATATATATATGTATATGTATATATATGAACATACATATTCATATATATGTGTGTGTGTGAAACAACAATAACTAGAATCACACACAGATGTTCATAGAACTGAGAGCAGAAAGATACCTTAAGAGACCATCTAGTTCAACTCATTTTTTTTTTCAGATTAGAAAACTGGGACCCAAAGGGGCTAAGGGATTTGTCCAATCACACTTATAGTAAAAGTGACAGAGCCAGGATTCGAATCTGATTGTTCTCTACTCCAAATCTGGTACCCTTTGCCCCTGTATCCCTGGGATGCCCCTCCATTTGCTTAGCTAGTTGGGCTAATACAGAATGTTGTTTGCAATTTGTTCTCGAAGAGGATCATGATATCAGGGAGATGATATGATGACATGCAAGTGAATTGGA
The DNA here is from genome assembly GCF_048593235.1 of Sminthopsis crassicaudata. Taxonomy (NCBI): domain Eukaryota; kingdom Metazoa; phylum Chordata; class Mammalia; order Dasyuromorphia; family Dasyuridae; genus Sminthopsis; species Sminthopsis crassicaudata. Next base: position 538,926,195 of record NC_133618.1, on the reverse strand, counting down.
TTTAAGTGAGGAACAAGGTCACCTGCCTCACTTTCTCCTCTATAGCCATTTGTCCAGTGGCAAAAGATAGATCAAGACTGGAGATAGCCCTGAATGTGGTGGGAAATGTTGGCCTTTTTAAGCTAAGGTCTTTAACAGGTCTCAGTTTGACTGAGGTAACCACCCATTTAATAATTAAACTAGGTAAGAATTAAAGCTAAAAATTGACTAGATAAAAGAAGCCAGCCCAGGTAAAGAAAGGATGAAAGACTAGGAATTCCCGATACACAAGACTCAGGGAAAGAGGGAATGGAAACAATTAGGAGCAGTTAGTGCTCAGGGAATAACAGGGGAGTGCCAAAGAAGCAATCAGCACCTATCCCCCAAAGACACTGGAGAATAAGTTGGAGCAGATGGTCTGGGTTTCACATAAGCCTGGAGTGACCCTGTGGTGACAGAGGGGATTAACTCAACACTGTTTGCTAACAGCTCGGAGATAAGGCTTCATAAAGTGGTATTCCAGGAGGTGGATTTCCTTTTAACACTTACTCTAGCTGGAGGATTAGTAACATCCATTAGGACTGGACTGGTGATTTTTTGGGGAATAGGGAATTCCTAGATGAAGAAAGTCCCTTTATTAATATAGACCTCTCATTCCCTGCCATTTTAGAGTCTGGAAGACTTTCCTCATCCCAGAGCACTGAGAAGCTTAGTGGCTTTTCTGGTATCACATTTGTTGTTGTGATTGTAGCGTTTGACTCTTCATGACCTCTTCCTTTGGGTTGTTTTGGCACTGGAGGGGTCTGCCATTTCCTTTTCCAGCTCATATTACAGATGGGGAAACTGAGGCAAACAGGTTGAAGTGATTTGCCCAGGGTCACACAAAGAGTGGGTGAATTGAATTCAGGAATATGAGTCTTCCTGACTTCAGGCCAAGCACTCCATGCACTGCACCATCTAGTTACCCACTAAGACCCCATGGCATTCGTTATTTCTAAATAAGAGATCTAATTTGAGTTGCTATGCATACAGGTCTTGTGTCCCATTTCCTCAGGCTCTATGCTTTATTATGAAATGTTAGCTACTAATGGGTCAGTCAGAGACCAAGTCTTGCCACTATAAATTAGGCTTTGAATTCCCAATCTGTCTCTAAGGGGCTTCTTGCAACATTTCCTCTCTAGGACTCAGTTTACCTATCTATAAATTGAAGGGTTTGACTTGATCATCTCCACGGTCCCTTCCAGCTCAAAATCTTACAATTCTATTAACCAATGATTTTTGTTGTTGTTCAATCATATCTGACTGTGACTCTGGGGACTCTACTATCCATGGGGTTTTTTTTTGTCAGATACTGGATTGGTTTTTCATTTCCTTTTCCAGTGGGTTGACAAATTGAGGTTCACTGAATCGTGCAGGATCACACAGCTATTAAGTATTTGAGGTTAGATTTGAATTCAGGTCTTCCTGTTTCCAGGCCCAGTACTCTATTCACTGAATCATGCAGCTACCTGAAACCAATGATTCTATTAAAAGCCGATAGTTTCCTCCCAATAGAATGCTTTTATTCAGTGAAACAACGATATAGACTCATGAATTTAGAGTTTGAAGGGACTTTATGGATAACCAAATAACAATAGCTCACATTTGTATAGTACTTAAAGGCTTAAGAGACATTATATATATATATATATATATATATATATATATATATACTATAATATACATAGTATTATATATATTATAACATGACATATTATGTTATCATGTTATATCATTGTTAAGTAATATGTTAGCATATTATGTATTATAGTTATATGATATATCACATAATATAGTGTTATATTATATTTATGATCATGATATGTGTCTTGCAAATTTTAAAATATTATATAAATATTATATATATGGGCTATTATTATTAAATTATAAGTAAATAATCCTATAACATAACTGGGTAAAAGCATAACCATTCTATTACTTAGGAATACTACTATGTATTACATTATGTATACTATTATTATACTATACATATTATTATTACATATAAATATGCTGTATTGTGTTATGTTGTTACAATTATTGTTATAACGTGTACATTATATTATGTTGTATATGTGTATATTATCTCATTTAAGCCTCATAACAACTTCCAAGGTATGTGCTATTATTATCCCTATTCTACAGGTGAGGAAACTGAGGTTTAGAGAAATTAAGCAATTTGTCCAGTGATCCCAACAATAGTAAACATAATAGTAAATGTATGGGATAGGTTTTGAACTCAATTCTTCCTGATCCCAAGTGGAGCTCCATGGACTATTGCATTATTTGGAGACTAATGTCCATAACTATTGAAAGGAGTTTCAGATATTTTGGCTGGGATAGTCTTTTGGGAGAGATCCCCACAAAACACCCTCAGGAATCATTGGATTAGGGAATCCAATGATCCCTACAGGTTTTGAAGTCCCGCAACAAAACACTGTGGGAGTGTGCTCTAGTTGAGTAGGTAATCATTTATACAGTATGATTTAGGGACTTCAATATCACTGAGAATCATGAGACATCAAAATGGACAGCAGAGATTCAAACCACAAACACTCCATACCTGGTGATCCTTAGCCATATTCTCTTATCAATTTGTCACACAGAGTCCTTCACTTTCTCCTGACATAGGGAGGATACCAAAGGAATGCTCAGGTTCTCCACCTGTCTTCCCTCACCTTCATCATAGGAGAAACTTATCTTTTCCTCTTATAACACATTTCCCTGATAATATATTTTATTGTGTTCATCTTCAAAATTCTTCAGTTGTTGTATATGTTAGTCTGCTCACATCTACCCTGTACCTCTCCTTTCTTCTGGGTAACAACTCATTATTAATTCTTTTTTTAAATTATAGCTTTATATTTTCAAAATATATACATGGATAATTTTCAATATTCACCCCTACAAAACCCTGTGCTCTAATTTTTTCCCTCCACTCCCCACCTCCTCCTCCAGTCAGCAAGTGATCCAATATATGTTGAACATGTGCAATTCCTCTATACATATTTCCACAAATGTCATACTGTACAAGAAAAATCAGATCAAAAAGGAAAAAAAATGAGAAAGAAAACAAGCAAAATGCCAGCAGACAATAACAAAAAGAGTGAAAACACTATGTTGTGGTCCACACTCAGTTCCCACTGTCCTCTCTCTAGGTGCAAATGGTTTTCTTCAAACAAGACCATTGGAATTGGTCTCAATCATCTCATTGTTGATGAGAGCCATGTCCATCAGAATTGATCATCGTTAATTCCTTTAAAAATGTTTTTATTCTATTTTATTTTGGGGGTAAAGCAATTGGAGTTAAGTGATTTGACCAGGGTCACACAGCTAGTAAAGGTTACATGTTTGATGCTAGATTTGAACTCATGTCCTCCTGAGTCCAGTCTAAATAGAAATAAATTTTAATTTATAATGAGCTAGATCTCAGATCACCCAGGTTGGAAGTTCAGGGGCTACTCATGGACCTGATCTCACTCTGATTGGTACAGAAGCTTTGTCCTGCTTCATTTCGTTCTTTTCCTTTTCCTTTTTTTGCTGAGGCAATTGGGCTTAAGTGACTTGCCCAAGGTCACACAGCTAGGAAGTGTTAAGTATCTGAGTCCAGATTTGAACTCAAGATCTCCAGACTTCAGGACTGGTGCTCTATCCACTGTGCCATCTAGCTGCCCCATCTGCTCCATTTCTGATCTGGGTCTTGCCAACCTGGTGACCTCCCACTCTCAAGGTTCATCATATTAATGCCTAACCTGGCAAAGACATATGATTGTTTAGCCAATAACAACTTGAAACTCCAGAGCTTGAAACCTGCCAGCCTCCACCTCCTTGTTTTGTTTGTTGCTCAGTTGTTTTTCACTTTTGTCTGATTCTCTGTGACCCTATTTAAGGTTTTCTTGGCAAAGATACTGAAATGATTTGCTATTTCTTTATCTAGCTCATTTGACAGGTGAGAAAACTAAGGCAAACAGGGTTAAGGGACGTGTCTAGGGTTACACAACTAGTAAGTATCTGAGGTCATATTTGATCTCAGTCAGTCTTCCTGACTCTAGGCTTGGCACTATCCAATGTGCCCCATTTGCCTGGTAACTGAGATTAAAGGCATCTTTAATCTCAGATCTGGCTCATTTAAAAATTCTGTGTCACCCAAGTATACAATAATAGTGATAGAATATTGTATTAAAGATGTAACTATATTTAAGAGAAGCTTGGGGTCATTAAAGAAGCTAAATTACCTGAAAACCACCCAGCCTGCTTCTTTCTCCTATTTAGTTCTAGGTCCAATCTGTTGTCTGTGCTATGTATCCTGAATATACATACCTATGAACAAAAGACTATAAGCTGTCCTCCTTAACTGCATGTCTAAGTTTGAGTAATAGACATATTTCAATCACTTATTCTTTCCTCTGGGATGGTCAAATCAAACTTTTTAAAAGGGTTCCAGATTTTTTTAGGAGGGATAAAATGTTCCAAGGCTTGATGCAACAAGCATCATATCATGTATAGACAGGAGCACCTCAGCATCCACAGGGAACCCCTCTTCCACTTGGACTCTGCTGGATCACCCCATCACAGTAGTGAACATCTTTCATGAGAATATGCCTTCCTGTTTTATTCAACTGACATTTCTGATCAGATGGTAATTGAGCAAGGTTTTTTCTGCTGTTAAATCTATCTTTCAAGGAGTCTTGAGTGATTTTTGATGAGTGGGTGGGAGAGACCATTTGGAAAAAGGCCTTAACAGCAGCACTGTACTAAATCAAATGATTTTTCTTGAATAGCAGAGTTGAAATGAGTAAATAAATATGGTGGAAATAAGCAGAGTGGATTCTCATTTTCTTGACATTTAATCAATTGGAAAATAGTAAAGAAGTGGTCTACTGTAGAATGATACTTGCAAAAATTATCTTCTTTTTTCCCATCAATGTTTTTGTTTACAGTTATTTGTAAAAATAGTCTGTTGTCCAGAAATGATCATATCTGATTCTTCATGACCCTTTTGGGGTTTTCTTGGAAAAGAGAGTAGAGAGTTTTGCTATTCCTCCTTCAGCTCATTTTACAGAGGAGGAAGCCAAAGCAATTGGGATTAAATGACTTTCCCAATATCACACAGCTAATTGGTGTCTGAGATCAGATTTGAATTCCAGTCTTCTGGACTTCAGATCCAAATCTATCTGCTTTGCAACCTAGCAATCCCTTCCTAACAATACCCTCATCAAAGATGTCCTTGAATGATTCTCACAAAGGCTTTATGTTAGTGGCTTAATACAAGAAGCATATCCCTATGCTCTACCAATAAATGGGAGCCTTGTTGTCAGCAGAGAACCAAGAACTAGAGTTGGGGTCAGAGGAAATGGATCCTGTTCAGCTCTGTGACTAGAGAAGTCTTTTCTTCTCTCAGCTAGAATTTCTTCACTGACAGAATACAGGAATATAGATTTAAAACTGCAAGGGACCTTAGAGGCCAAGTCAAACCATCTCATTTTACAGATCATGAAACTGAGGTTGTGAGAATTTAAGAGATTTGCTATACAGCTATATACATATATATTAGGATATATATAGTATAGTAGGATTTGAAGCAGGTCTTCCTGAGTCTATGTCTAAAGTTATCCAGTAAATCCTAATCCAGATGGCTTCCCAAGGTCTCTTCCCCCATATTTTTAGGAGGGAAGCAGAAGGCATTCCTGTGGCAGTCCCTGTAGGCATGTTTTATTCTATGAGGTGTCTTCTAGTTTAGTAGGTATCCAGAAGATAAATGAGGCACTCCTATGTCAATAAGGAAATGTTAATGGAAATGGCTTTGACCTTGGCTCTGCTGACATGTTTCTCCCTTCTGGCTCATTTTTAGATAATCCTGCATATCTCTCTATATGAATTGAAATGAGAACAAAACAAAATCCCTCCCCCCCCCCAAAAAAAAAAAATCAATTGAGGCTAAAAATGGAATCATACCAAATTTCTGAAGGACTAGGAGCTTCCTTTCCCTATGAGTTACTGATGACAAGCGGAGCAAACACTAATAAAATCCAGGCATGGATAGTTCCTCAATGAAGGATTTTCCAATATCTTAACTTCATAGGAAGCCTTCAGAACTGCAGCAATACCCAGGGAACCAAAGAGTCGCCATTTTGTTTACATGTTCCAACATCTGTCCTAAGACTAGTCCAACAAGATGCTTGAGGACAAGAATACATTTTCTTTATCCCTGTATGTCTCTATGATTCCCAAGTCCCAGCTCCATTTCATCTTTCACAGGTTCTTATCTATGTAGTTATTCCTTCCGTATCACAACTTTTCCCATGGGGGTTTTGATATATTCCAAGTTGGAATAACAAATTAAATGGGCCAGCAGATAACAGAAAAAGTTTAGAAACTACAAAATGCACAAAGTATATGTACAGTATTACACAATATTAATATATTTTATATTTTAATCCCATAATAATTCAGACTTCTCTGGTATAAAGGGAAGGTCAAAAAACTTTATGCAGGTTATCCAGATCATAGAGGCGTCCCCAGCCCTAACCCTCAAGATGTGGAAGGGATAACTGTACTGTGTTTTTCATGAGTGTTTGTTGAATTGTCCCAATGGTCTTCATTCAAATCTTGGCTCTTCCACTGACTAGCAGTGAGACCTTGGGTAAAAACCACTTAACTCACTGCAAAATGAAAGGATTGCACTAGATGACTTCTAATATCGCTCTCAATTCTAAATGCCATGATCTTTACATGGGTAAAGTGCTCTGCCTGCTCTGCATTTTAAGATAAAATTTTAAACAATTAAGATTTTTTATAATTTAAGACGAAATGTAATAACTAAATCCAGCATAGCAGCAAGAACACTGACTTGGAATCAGGAATCCAGTTTCTGCTTTGTAAATTAATAACTTATGACTTTGGAAAATGGGGGTTTGGGACTACTTGACTTTTGAGTCCCTTTCCAATTCTACAGTTCCATATAGCAGAGCTATAACTAGGCCAAGGTGGCTGGAGCTTTGTCTGAGGGTTCCAAAATCCAAGATGGGCAACACACACACCTGCTCCTAGCTGCTCTCCAGAGATAATAGTATGATACTATAAAGTCTGGCTTCTCTCTCACCTGGCCCTAGGCTGCCACTCTCAGGGCACTGTTATTAAAGCTTCCCTTTAACAAGGCCTATTTCTCCTCTACTTGCTATTTCACAGGGACAAATCTAGATTTCTTGAATTCAGGGTGACTCTTCTCCTAAGTTGACTAATGTTCTTTGTGCCACCCTCATTGCCCACTTCCTTGTCCCCCTTCGACGACCCTCCTTCTTATCAATAATGCCCTTGCTTACTGTTTTGTTCCAGCTAAAAAATCCCTAGTTATGACTCTGGAATCTAAGAATGAAACAGGAAGCCAGAAAAGCAAATTAGTCTAAGCTGATTCTATTTACCTGAAAAAAGTTTAAACCTCTAAAAAAATTCTTTCTTCTTCTCCTCATTTCCATTTCTCTCCACCTCACACAGTCCCCCTTCCCCCACCCCCTCTCATCCTACCCATACAGTTTGAATTTGGGTACAACAAAGTCAAACTCTCCATCAGAAACATATGTTGAGAAAGAACCGGGAGAGCAAATGCCGCAGGTCCAGAGTGAAATCTGATCCGGGGAGGTTTTCCCTGAAATCTGTACTTTCTCATTTGGCTGAGCTAGTGAAGTTGTAGCTCAGAGCTGTCTAACCCTCTTGGAAGATGATGACTAAGAATAAAAACACTCGCTGCAGGACTGTCATCGTTTCCAAAGGAAGTGTAATAAATACTTTACAACTGGACTTTTTTCTCCCTTTCCCTGTGGATAGTCATAAACTAGTTTTAGGATCCAATTTATTAAGCTAAAAACAATTAGAATTAAGCTTCTGAACTATACCTGGGAACAACTCATGATTAAGGAAAAAAAGAGAAAGTGTACAGACCACATAGCCTTAATAATCCCTTTCTCCCTTCCACCAAAATAAAAAAAAATTTTTTTTTTTCATTTCTTTCAGGCTGTACATAGCTCTCCTCTTTGGGATTATTAGCTGCAAGTGAATTTTACCCCATGCCATGGTTCTTGAAACATTGTACCAAAGCCCAATCAACAAAATTAGCTAAATTAAACTCCATTTCAAATGCTTGCCTTTTAAGAAAACTTAGCATTTTATTCTTTTATAAAGCAATTATTCTCCCTCAAGCACCCCCCTCCTCCAAATGTATCTAGGGTTTTTGAGATTTGTTAGTTTTGATATATCCAGTTTGATTGGAAATTGACATCTGCTTGTGCTCAGGAAAGTACATAAACTAATTATGCAGAATCTCAGATTTTAGAATTGGTAGGAGCCTTATGAGCCATTCAGTCTAAGCCAGACCTGACCAAAAATCCCTCCCCACTTAGAGAGAGGAAGGAACCCATTATCTTCAGAGGTTCATTCCACTTTTTGACAGCTCTTATTAGGAAGTTTTTTCTTCTATAAAGCCTAAATTGGCTTCTTTGTAAGTCCCACCCATTGCTCCTAGTTCTGTCCTGTAGGACAAAACAAGTCTAATCCTTTAACAGAAGGATCTCCAATATCATCCTACTTGAGCATCTTCTTCTTTATAATATATATATCCAGTTCTTTCAACCACTCACAGCCTTTTTCTGTCCAAGTTGATTTCATCTGAACACTGACATCCTTTTTCAGGAGACAAATACAAAATAAAATGTCATCATTCTTACTTCATTCATTTATTCACTCATTTAACAAATATATTCCCATCATAGCCCATAAAGCCCAATGACAGAAAAATGAAGCAAATGCAAAAAAAAAAGTCTATAATTCAATTCAGCAAACATTCAGTATGCTTTACCATGTGCTAACAAAAGCAAAACATTAAAAAGACAATCCTTACCCACTTGAAGTTTACTATCAGATAGGAAAATAAGATATCAAATAGATAACTATAATATTAAAAAGTCCAAGTATGAAAGAGAACTAAATTTTCTTTAGAGGATGGACAGATCACTTCCAATTAGGAAGAGCAGAAAAGAAAAATAATAATAGCTTGCATTTGTATAAGACTTTAAAGTTTATAATGCACTTACATAAGTTATTTCATTCTCATAACAATTCTGTGAGGCAGATAATATTATGTGATTTTAGAAGTGGGGAAACTGAGCAGAAGTTAAAAGACTTGCTCAGGGAGTGTCTAAGGCAGAATTTGTACTCTGGTTTTCTTGCTTCTAAATCTATCTAGTACTGTATTAGGTCATATAGCTGTTTCAAGTAAGGAAGAAAAACATTTAATTGGCTTTGAAGGGTGGCTAGAATTTCAAAATACAAAGATAAGTATAAAGTAGTAAGAGTAGGGCGCATATAGCAAGCCAAATTGTCTCCTTGGGCATTAGTAAAATCTCTAGCATGTCATAAAATTAACTTCTGTCCCTCAGAATTGAATTCTATTGAATATTCTATAATCTAGAAATTCTTTTATTATTGTTTAGTTATGTCTAACTTTCTGTGCCCCCTTTTTGAGGTTCTCTTGGCAAAGATACTGGAATGGTTTGCCATTTGCTTCTTCAGCTCAGATGAGGAAACTGAGGCAGACAGGGTTAAGTGACTTGCCTGTTGTCACACAGCTAGTGTCCGAGGCTGCATTTGAACTCATGAAAATGAATCCTCCTGATGCTAAGCCCAATGTGCCATCTAGCTGCCCTTTAGGAATTCTAGGAATATCTATCGAATTGGCCTATTAAAAAAATAATGACTAAGGCATCCCTGAGAGGAGGAATGTTGGTGAAATCAAAAATAAATCCACATTCCTCATATAAATCCAAATTCCTCTCCTCATAGTGGTTGCGGAGTATTAAAGTGGGGAGCTTTGGGAGAGAGGAAGGGTACTCCTTTTGATTCTTGATGTAGGGATATAAATCAAGGTAGTGAGGGGGGGCAGGATAAATATATCACATGAGTTAATTAGTGTAATCCTTTTGAAAATTAAAGTTCTATATAAACATAAGCTATTGTTCTTCTAATATGAAATCCCTTGGAGAGGCAACTTATTTTAATGAATGGAGGGCTGGCTCCACAAACATCTGGGTTCAAATTCTGTATCTGAGAGCTGCTGGCTGTATGATCTGCGTCCTAGGCACCTCTCCAACACTATGGATTGAGGAGCAGATATCCATCTAAACTGTCCAAAGGAACTTCCTACCCCTGGGAAATTAAAAGAGGTTTAAATAACACCAGCTATGGGACCTCTTCCTCTCCCTTCCTGCTTGACACCACCCATAACCAACAAAATCCCAGCTGCTAGTTCCCCACAGTAGCACTGGAAACCTCAAAGTTCAGGGACCCTGAACCACTATAATGACCCCTGTAAATCTGGCTTATCACCATCCATTTTCCAGGAGTATTTGTCTAGAGCACAAGGGAGGGAGTGCATGGTACGCAGTGAGCCCTATCAGTAAAATTGTTTGCATCAAATAACCTGCCTGCCAATTTGCCTTCCATTAGAAGCCACCTGGCAGTGTTGCTCCAGCCACGGATGCCCAAAGTGAAGCTTTGTTGTAAAGGTTTTCAAGGGAAAACTAGTGAGTTTGCTCCTTCAAGGTTACCCACTAAGAAAGTGACAGAGACAAACCATGAGCCCAGGCCTTCTAACTCTAAAACTGACTTTTCTCCATTAATCCATATTCTTCAAGGCCCAGCTGAAATCTCCTTGATTCTGAGATTTTCTGTGGTTATTCTAGCCTTTGCAATTCAGACTAGACAATGGAACAGAGATTCTTGAACTTGGATCCGTTAACTTTTAAAAAATAATATTTAACATCACCTCCCAATTACATATTAAAATACTTTTTTTTAAACATTTTATAAAAAGTTTTGAGTTCCAGATTCTATTTTTCTTTCTTTCCATCCTCTCTGAGATAGTAATAAGTTCCCAGTTAAAATTTTAAAAAATCCCTGGCCTGAGTATAAATATAGACTAACATTTTAGTGAAATTAGTTTATCAGTTTGCTTTTCAATAATTAGTTAGGTGAGATGACCAGGGTTATCTGTAAGAAAAGAAAATGGGAATCATTTTAGAGAGAAAGGAAGACATGTGAAGGAGGAGGAAGGGAACTCAAAAGGGAGGTTAGAGGGTGCTATCTCCTTGCTTACTACTTTGTAATTTTGCTCCTGATCACATCTAATAGAGGATTATTTTATAGACATTAAATCAAAAGCAAGGACATTAATAAATCATAATATCATTATATTATTCATTATATAAATAACAAAACAATAAATATAATTAATAACAAATAATAAGTTAAAATATAATTAATATAATAATATATTCTTAACAGTATAAGTAACCCTGAGTCTTTCTGTATGCACTCAGAAGGTACTGAGAAATTTCTCTGAATCATGTAATCAACCTCAATTCCTGTTATCTATGACTGGGTGGGAAGCAGGTACAAAATGAGTGTGTGTGCTTCCTGGACCTTTGGACTCTGAGGAAAAGACTATTTCTTTTGGGAAGGGGGGAAAGTCTGGATCCTTGGTTTTAAAGGTGGAAATATCTTGGAAACCATCTAGTATAACCTCTCATCTTGCACATGAGAAACAGAGGTCTGGAGAAGTTGAGAGTTCTAAGGTTACACAAAGAATAGCAAAGTCAGGATTTGAATCTAGGCCCACTGGCTCCTAATCCAATGCTCTTGACATACTGGTTATCAATACCATTTCATTCCAGATCTTAAGGAATTTAGGAAGGAAGGAAAAAAGCCAAGGAAATCATCTTTTACCTTAACAGATTTCATGGCATCACAAGGTGGTGGGTGGGAGGGCTTAGAGATTTTATATGTAGCGCATTAGCACCAATAGGTTTTGGATTATTTTTTTAAGTGTTTTATTGGGGAATTCAACTGCTTGACGTTTGGATTAATATCAGGAGCCCTCTGGTGGAAAGTAGGCTAAGCCATTGTTTGGTTTGTAAATACACACAGGCATATACATAGCCAAAAAAGATGTTTTGAAAACAAAGATGACATTGCAGACCCAGCTGTTAGAGGACATGTCCTTTTAGTTTTCCAAAGAGTGGGTTCAAGATATCTTAGAATTATACAAACTATTCTCATTCTCTAATTCAGTCTCTATTCAATTCAATTCAACTCCACTCAACAAGAGGATACAGACAAATTGAAAGTCCCTGTTCTCAAAGAGTGTATCTTCTATAGGTGATGAAATAATAAATATATAGGTAAGTAAATAAAAAGCATTTATAGGTAGTGAAGTACACAGAGCTCTGGACTCTGTCAGAGAAACTCATTTTTCTAAATTCAAATCTGGTCTCAGACATTTCCTAGCTGTGTGACTCTAGGCAAGTCATTTTACCTTGTTTGCTCAGTTTCCTTGATTGTAAAATGAGCTGGAGAAGGAAATGGCTGTTTCAGTATCTTTGTTATAAAAACCTCACAAAGGGTCAGGAAGAGTTGGACATGACTTGAATGAACAACAATAAAAGTGTAGCAAGTATGTGGTCAAATACAAACATTTGAGAGAGAAACAAAAAGGGGGGGCAGGGATGGAGAGAAAAAGAGAGAAAGAAGAAGAGTAGAAGAGCTAAAACTTGAATAAGAGATACTTCAAAAAGGAACACTTCAATAATGAAAATAGCTAGCATTTATAAATTTATAAACTCTAAGGTTTGCAAATCAATTTACAAGTATTATCTTGTTTTATCCTCACAATAACCTTGGGAGGCAGGAAAAAGGGAGAGAAGCATTTACCAAGCACTTACTATGTACGAGGCACAGTGCTAAACATGTTACGGGTATCTCATTTTATTCCCACAACAATCCTGTGAGATAGAGTGCTATCACTATTTCCATTTATAGATGAGGAAATTGAGGCACATAGAGTTTAAGAAACTTGCCCAGCATCCCACAGCTAGTAACTGTCTGAGGCAGAATTTGATCTTAGGGCTTAATTCTAGATCCAAAACTCTATCAACTATACTAAGCTAAATCCTTCACTCTTAAGTTAGGAAAAGAAGTGAGCCTATTGTGTTTGTGGATCAACATGTGGATGGCCTGACTTTAGCTGGAGGGACACATAGGGGACCAGGAAGGGACTTTGCAATAAATTGTTCACAAACCTGAAATTTGGTTGATGTGGGTCTTCCATTCATTGGTGCAGATTAGAATTATTGATTTTTGAGAGTTGCTGGGCCCAGAAAATTGTGACACTCGGCAGCCTTTAGAATTTTTTTTCCAAGGCAAGTGGGTTTAAGTGACTTGCTCAAGGTCACATAGCTAGCAAGTATCTGGGATTGGATTTGAACTCAAGTCCAAATGGCTCCAGGGCCAGTCCTCTATTCACTGTACCACCAAGCTACTTGAGACAGCCAGTTCTCCTACAATAGATTTAGAATCCATATCCAAGCTCAGTGGTTGCTAAGGGGAACAAGAGCTCGGTCTAAAGTCAGGAAGATTTGAATCAGAGTCCAATCTGAGGCTCTAACTGTGCGACTCTGACAAGGCTTTTTACCTTACTCTCATGTCAAAATGGGAATAATAACAGTACCTTATCTTCCAGGGTTGTAGTGATGATCCAGTGAGATATTCCCAAAGCACTGACCTGACATATAGTAGGAGCTTAATAAAGGCTAGTTATTATTGTTATTAATTACTCTAAGTCTTTCCAGAGCTGTGGACCATTGACCTGGTCTTTGAGAACCTAGACTGACCCACTTATGAAGATAAAACATCAAAGAAAGATTTTAGTGGAGAGCAATAAATGATCAAGTCATATGAAAGTAATATATAAAGGGACTTGATCAACAGGCAAACTGGTTGAGACCTAATACAATAGAAGATAGGGAGTCATTGAAGATGTTTGAGCAAGGGAGGGTTTTATAAAAGCAGTCTGCTCCCCAAAACCTGTCATATAGAATCAGCATTAGGTGTGTTTGCTTTTAGATTTGAGATTCTCAAGTTATAATAGAGTCCTGCAAATCCCATAATCAAATCCCCATTAGAATGGAAGCTCTTTGGAAATAGGGGCCATTTTGGGGGATGAGGTCTGCTTTCTTTTCCTTTTCTTTTGTATTGTCAGCACTAAGTCCACTGCCTGTCACATTTGTTGGTATTGAATCATTTTAGTCACGTCCAATTCTTTGTTACTCCATTTGGGGTTTTCTTGCAAAGATCATGAAGTAGTTTGCCATTTTCTTTTCCATTCTCATTTCACTACTGAGGAACTAAGGCAAACAAAGTTAAGTGATTTGCAGGGTGTCACACTGCAAGCAAGTGTCTGAGGCTGGATTTGATTTCAGGTCCTCCTGGCTGTAGGCTTAGAGCTCTATCTACTGCACCTCCTATCTGTCCTTGCCTGACTCATAAATGTTCTTTAAAAATTTATTGAGTGATTTCTGACTAACCCTAACTTCTTCAGGGAAAGTGGGATAACATTTAGGATTAAGGATTACATGTTCTTATGGAATAGGCCATGACAAAAGGAGAGCTTCTCCTTTAAGTAGTTAGAACTGGTCAGAATGGTTCAATTGCTTTATACTGTAACTCTGAGAGTGATTCCAGGTATTAAAAAGCTGAGTGGAATTCTGTAATGAGGTACCCCAGGGAAAAAAATACCTTGCCATATCTCTCAATCCCAAACTGTTAATGATGGGTATTGTGTCCTACCACTGTGCCTGAACTTGTGTAGAGCCACAGGGTTAAGGCTAGGAGTGGGAAACTTGTCAACTGTACCCCATGAGCTGATCTTTGGCTAAATGTGAGTTAAAGTTACCCTTGGAAATCTGTGCTCTATAAACTGGTTCTATGCTTGTGTGTGTGGAGGGAGAGGAGGAGGGGAAGCAGGCGGGTGGGGCAGGGGAGTGTTTTCTTTTAGTTCCCTAGTAAAAATTCCTTTGGAAATAGTCCAACTTAATGTCAACTGAGCTATGGGGAAAGGGGATTTTTCCACACCTTGGTCAAGGAGAATGGCCAGAGTCGTAGGGACCAGAGGGTCAGCTCAAGAAACATCTAGGGCAGAGAGAACTTCCAGGGTTTCTTAACTTTGTGTGTGTGTGTGTGTGGGTGTGGGTGTGGGTGTGGGTGTGTATGTGTGTGCTTGCACATATGTGTGTGTCCTGGATCCTAGTGAAATCTATAGACCCCTTCTCAGAATAATGGTTTCAAATGTATAAAATAATATGTATTGGGTGTATACATATATTGTATTTAATTTATACGTTAACATATTTAACAGTATTGGTCAATCTGCCATCTGGGGGAAGGAGTGGGGGTAAGGAGAGGAAAAGTTGGAACAAAAGGTTTTGCAATTGTTAATGCTGAAAAATTACTTATGCATATATCTTGTAAATAAAAAGCTATAATAAAAATAATATGTATTGGATTATAGAAGAAATGTTGAATTGAATTTCAATATTTAAATGCAGTTATCAAAATAATTTTAGAAACAAATTCACAAACTATGGGTTAAGAGGTTTAGATTGTAATTCTTTCCCACCCAAAACCCAGTTCTCTCATAATTTGCCTAGGTAAGATTTCATATAAAATAGAATGGTGACCTTTAATTAAGATGGCTGATTGTTGCTATTGGTCCTTTGTTCTGGAAGATGACCATGACATCAGGGAAGTGATGCTCAGACGTGCAAGTGAATTGGATTTTGGTCTATCAGCCACAGTTGGACACACTGTAATTTGACTCTAACATAGTGATGTCATTTTGGTACTCTTCAAGAATGAAAGAGTGAGGGAGGGCTGGGCAAGGTCACCTGCCTCACTTTCTTCTCTGGAGTCATCTGGATCCAGTGGCCAGATACAGATCAGGGTGATTGGAGATGGCCCTGGATGCAGTGGGAGACCTTGGCCTTTTTAAGGTAAAGCAGAACTTGGGGAGGAGCTGGAGGCCTTGTCTGACAAGCCACAGTCAACTTCCAAAAGCTAGACAATAGCCACAAGGGAAAAGTTTGGGGTTGAAAGGGGGAGAGACAGAAAAAAGGATGGGGTTCAGAGAAGACTTGAAGACACCCTTCTCCCACTTCACTCTTCAAAGTCATTTGGAGCCAGGGCCTTCCTATTTCAGAGAAAGTTGATGAAAGCAGTTCCAGGGAGTTCCATGGAAAGTCAGACATGGAACCAGAAACAACCCTCTCAGAATTCTTTCTGTGAATCCAGTCCAGGACATAATATTTGTGTGGACTACCATTATCAGCCTCACAAACCTCAACCCCCTGGCAGATGGGCAGACCACTTCAGTCAGCATTTATTAAGGACTAAATACATGCAAAGCTTTATACCTACAAAAAAGAAGTTAGAGAGTAGCGCCTGCGCCCTTGGAGCAATGTAATGAATGGAAGGAACACACTTGGATTTCCATTTCCTGGTGGGTTATACAGGGTGTGTACTCTTTCAGGATGGAGAAAGCCCAAAGAAAGAGAGAGATCAGAAGAAGCCAGGTGGTTATTGAATTAAGCCTTCCAGAAAATCAAGATAAGAGGCAAAAGGAAGAGATGTGGCATGAGGGGGGAAAAAACTTTGCAAAGGAATAGAGAGGTAGGAAAGCTCAAACTTAAAATAAGTGAAAGGGGATAACATGAAAGGAGACTAGAAAGTGTCAAACTATGAAGTGCTTTAGCTATGGAAGAGTTTATATTTTATTTTACAGGTGATAGGGAGCCATTGTACTTCCCTTTAGGGCAAATTTAGGATTTTTTTTTAGGTAGTGTAAGATGGTGTAAGTCTGTAGTTCCTGATGCTGAAAAGGATGGGGTCAGTGGATTGTTTGAATAGACTCTAGGTCAGAAAATTGCAACAGCTTAATGTTTTGGGATCAGTGGTGAGCAGTAGAATATTTTCAGTCTATATTAAATAGGAAACTCAGTTTCAAAAAAGGAAGAAAAAAAAAAGGTTATTTTAATAGAAATATGAAGGTTGGCCTGTGTAAGAGGGACATTGGAAGCAGGACTTTTATTTGAAATCTCATTTTACTGATCATTTAAGTATCATTTGAATTTACAGCCATAGTAGTCAGGGTTGAAGTTCACTATTAGCTATGTTAAAAAAAAAAAAAAAAAGATTCTCTACAGAATCAAATAATAGAGAAAGGGGATTTTAAACTCAGATAATAATTATTAAAACATTAAAATCTAGACTGACTTAAGATCTGTGTATGACTTAAAAGAAACTCTTACAAGTAGAATTAAACAATGTTCACAACCCCCCGGATTTTTTTTTTTTTGGGTAGAAGAAAGCAATTCCTTCTTTTCTGAAACCCAAGACATGTTCTTAAAAAGAAACTCTTACAAGTAGGATTAAACAATGTCTATAACTCCCTGGATTATTTTTTGGTAGAAGTTAGCAACTCCCTATTTTCTGAAATCTTAGTCAACTTCAAACTCTATTTATATTCCTATTCACTTTGGACCAAGGTCTCCAAATCAAATGATGGTCAGCTAGTTGGCAGAGTGGATAGAGTACCATGCTTGAAGTTAGGAAGATTCATCTTCCTGAATTCATATTTGGTGTAAGAAAGGTATTAGCTATATGTATTAGCTGGACAAGTCACCAAAACCTTTTTCACTCAGTTTTCTCATCTGAAGAAGGAAATACTTGGATCCAGTAACTTTGCCAAGAACACCCCAAAAAGGGACACGACTGAGCAATGACAAACTTTATAATGGGAGGAAGGTGGGGAGAAATAAGAAACAGGCTTTTCCTGTATCCAGAGGTCATACTTCAGCACTAGCCCCTTTCCCATAGTCCCTTGGAGTCTCCAAGAATTTCATGCCCCTCCCCAAGTCATCACATCAGTCTTTTCCAAAGCTTAGAGCTTTCTAAACTGTTTTCAGCTCCTTAGAGAAAGCATTTCTTTGCCACCTAGCGGCAAGAGTTAGCTGCAGTCACAGCCCAGAATAAACCAGATTAGGCTGGGGGCTCGCAAGGCTAATTCTAGCTGGCCAGAGAGGGAATGATCATTTTCTGTTTTTGCATCTCCAGCACAGTGTCATGGCTGGCACATAATGGTTGCACAATAAGCTTCTGCTGATTGATAGGGTATACATTTCTCATCAACTCCTGAGTTAACCGGGACTACTTTATTCTCACTTTCCCTGAGTAGCAGGTAGAAATGGTCCAGAGGGGCGGGGAGAAAGGGAATGAAGGAGCTGGGGAGAGGAGGGCTGGGGCAGCTATTCATGCAAACCAGCAGTCCTCCAGTTCACCCTTTTCTTCCCTTTCTTGACTTTCTGTGGTTTTTAACAATCTTTTCCTGTTCTCTTCAGCATGAGAATAAATGAACAAAGGAGAGAGCAGAAATGTAAAATGGACAATTTCAATTACATTAAAATTTTAAAAGTTATTTATTTTTCAAATAAAACAAATGTAGCCGATATAAAAAGGAAAGTGGAAAATTGGGGGAAATTTTAATTAGATAGTTTCTCAGTAAAGGTCTCATATCTTAAACACACACACATATGAATGAGGAATTTTGAAAAATCTATAAGAATCCAAGCCACTCTCTAACTTATAAATAGTAAAAGGATATGAACAGTTTTAGATGAAGAAATCAAAACAGCTCATAGTCATATAAAAATGCTCTAAATCATTATTGATAATGCAAATTTAAACAACCTTGAGATACCATTTTATACCTATTAGATTGCTAAAATGATGCAAGGGGGAAGTGACAAATGTTAGAGGGGATAAGGAGAAATTGAGACATTAATTCATTGAAGGTGGAATTGTGAATGGATTCAACCATTTTGGAGAGCAATCTGGAATCATGCTCAAAGAGTTATTAAACTGTGTACATACCCTTTGACCCAGCAATACCAATACGAGGTCCCTTTCCAAAAATGATTAGGGAAAAAGGAATAGAGCCTATATGTTCTAAAATATTTATAGAAGTTCTCATTGTGATAATGAATTACTAAAAATTATGGGGTTGCCATCAATTGGGGAATGGCTAAACAAGTTGTGGTATGTGATTATGATGGAATACTACAGAGCAATAAGAAAGGATGAAAATGACCTTAGAAAATATGGATAGACTTAGATAAAATCATTGAAAATGAAATGAGAAGAACCAAGATATATAGAAATAGCAATATTGTTTTAAGAACTTCAAGTGAATAAATAAAATTAACTACAAAGGACATGTGAAGGAAGATGCTATCTGTATCCAGAGAAAGAAATGATAAATAGAAGTGTGTATAGACTGATACTATTTGTGTCTAATGATAGTCATTTCTAGGAAGGGGAGAAGGAAAAAAAAAGAAATATATGTGATAACTTTATTATATATTTTAAAGGAATAGCAAGTTGTACACAATAGCTTTGCAGTTTCATGTGCAATCATTCTTTTTATTATACTAAGTTATGAAATGCTTTATTCCATAAATTAAAAATGAATTAAACAGAAATATTAAGCACTTATTATATGCAAAAAGTACTGGGCTAATCACTGGTGATACAAATAGAAAAGGAAGCCAGGAAGATGATAGGAAAAGATAATGATAAATGTTGGAGGGAATGTGAGAAAACCAGGACATTAATGCTTTGTTGGTGGAGTTGTGAATTGATCAAACATTCTGGAGAGCAATTTATAACTATTCCCAAAGGGCTATGAAACTGTTGCTTACCCTTTTATCCAACAATACCACTACTAAGTCTATCCTAAAGAAATCATAAAAGAGGGAAAAGGGCCCACATGTGTGAAAATGTTTGTAGCAGCTCTTTTTGTAGAGGGAAAGAATTGGAAAATTAGTTTATATCTATCAATTGGGGAATGGCTGAAATAAATTACGGTATATGAAAGTAATTGAATATTGAATATTGAATATTATTGTTCTATAAGAAATGATGAGTAGGCTGATTTCAGAAAAACCTGGAAAGATTTACATGAACTGATGCTGAGTGAAGCGAGCAGAACCAGGAAAACATTAACTACAAAAGACTTGGATCTTCTCAGAAATACAGTAATCCAAGGTGATTCCAATAAACTTGGAATGGATAGAAAATGCCATCTATCTCTAGAGAGAGAATTACAGAGACTGAAGACAGATCAAAACATGCTTTTTTCACCTTTTTTAATTGTTTTTTTCCTTCTTATGGTTTTCCTCTTTTGTTATGATTTTTCTCTCCCAACATGACTGATATGGAAATATGTAAAAAATTAATGTACATATATTAACTATAAATAAAATTTTAAAAAAAGAAAAAGAAGCCAGTCTTTGCTCTCAAAGTGCTTACATTTTAATAAGGGGGTCAACACACATAGGAGGTATTTGGGTTCAAGTCAGATGAAAAGGTCTCCTTATGGTCCTTAGAGTTTAATGGCAAAGTTGATAGTAATGTATCTTCCATGATGCTTTTTATCCTGATAAAAATCACATTAGTTCTAATGCTGAACCATTTACAGCAACAAAGATTTTAGTGGCAATAACTTTTTTTTCTGAATCTTCAGTAACTGTGGTTGTAGCATCCTTGGAAGTAGTTTTTAGGTTGTGTCTACATTATGGTGTTTTGCCTGAAACAGAGCTTGTCAGAAACAGGGTCAGTGTTCTGGAGGCAGGACATTACTGCCTCTCCAAGGCTCTGGGCCTTACCTATTTGCAAGAGGCAAGGGTCAGGTCCCCTCAATGATGGCTGCAGGGAGGATCTGAGTTCAAATTTGGTCTCACACACTCACACACTTACTAACTCTGTGACCTTGCATAAGTCATTTATCTTTATTTGCCATACAACATTTGAGAAAGAAATAGCAAACCCCACTGCAGTAATTTTGCCAAAAAAATCTCCATGGATGGTATGGTCTATGAGATGGGGAAGAGCTAGACATAGCTGAACAACAACAATAGCATAGGAGTAAATGGAAGGCAACCTAGTAGCAGCTAGGAGAACCAGGATCGGTGTGGATGAAATTTTAATAGCAGTAACAATAAGTATCAGCATTTATAGATTGTTTTAAGGTTTGTGGAATGCTGTACCTATGTTATTTCAACAGATTCTCATGACAACCCTTTGAGAAATATTCTATTATTGGGCTCATTTTGTAGATGAAGAACTTGAATTTGAGAGAGGTAAAATGACTTCCTCAGAATCATAGTTAGTAAGTATTTGAGGTAGAATTTGAACTCATGTCTGCCACTTCTAGGGAAGGAAAACAATCTAGATATTGGGTGAGGGGAGGCAAAGGGAAGATTTAGTGCAAAGATACTGAGAGATGAAGTTTCATGTATGAGAAGCAGAAAATCGACTATTACAGTGGATTGCAGAGTGTACAGAGTGGAGTGAAGTGTAAGAAGATTGGAGAGAAAGGAAGGGGTAAAGTTAAGAATAGGTTTGAATGTCAAACAAAACCCTTATTGCCTACAACAACAACAACAACAAAGGGGGGCAGCTGTGTGGAGGATAGATTTGAAAAGGGAGACAGCTAAAGCAGAGAGATTAATTAGGAGGCTATTAAAAGTGAGAGGCGTTGAGAACTTGAACAAGCTTGGTAGCTACATGCATAAAGGGAAGGGGACAGATAAAGGAGATGATGTGGAGATAAAAATGACAAGATTTGGCAAGTTATTGAATACATGGAATGAATGAGAGGGAGGCATCGAAGTCAAGCCTTAAACATAGGTTTTCTGATTCAAAATCTAGTTTATGGCCCATTCCATGCCCCTTGGCTAATAGCCATGTACAGATGCTCCCAAGAGCCTGATCCTGCCTGCAATTATATTGAGATTTCTCAAAACAAGAAGTCAGAAACTATACTCCTGAGAGATTGAACTTGTCTGGAATTAGATTGAGAATTTTTCAAACAAGAAGTCAGAAACTATGTTTGAAGCTCAAAGATGAAATTTCAGAGGCAGGAAGATTTTTTTTTTTTTTTTTTTAAGGCAATCTGAGTTAAGTGACTTGGTCACACAGCTAGTAAGTGCCTGAGACTGGCTTTGAATTCAGGTCCTCAGGACTCCAGGGTTGGTCCTGTATCCACTATATCACTTAGCTGCCCAAGGCAGGAAGATTTAATCAAGTTCTCCTTATGATTACATCATGCTGCTTCTTGTATGACACTCCCATCTGCAATAGTGAAGCATGTAAAGAGTATAAATGAATGCAAAATCATTTATTAAGTACTTATCACATGTCAAACAAATAGAATAAATCAACAGCGTTCCTGCTCTTAAGGAAGTTATAGTATAGTTGGAGGAGGCAACATATACTAGTAAGTTCAGCTATCGTAGAGATGGAAAAGACCAGAAATATAAGAGCTTAGCTAAACAGGGGATAACAAAGTTTAGTGGTCCTTAAGATTGTATCAATAGATCATAGGGTAGTGCTTGGAGATTTGAAAGGCATAGGGGCAGGGCAAATGGCAAGGTCCAGAGGACTTTTGTCTTAAGTGGCAGGGAAGATGTAAAGCCTGGTAAAATGAAGAAAGGATTGGGCAACTCCTAATTTGTGTTTATTGACATGTTGCTCCTCATCCAAACCACTCAAGGTGGCTTCTGGGTGGCCTAGAGTTGGGGTGAGGACTTCAAGAAAACTGAAAGGCACATCATCCAGAAAGTCTGGTCCAAAGAACTGGCTAGTGAAGAGGAAACATAGTAGGAAATGTGATAGCTGCTCTGCTATTTGAAGGACTATCTCATGGAAAGGGCTTTTACTTGTTTATGAGGAGGTAAAGAAGCTGCCTCAAGGCGGATTTTGGCTCAGTGTGTAGGGAAACAATTAGAACCACTTAAAAGTAGAATGAATGCTCTGCCTGAGAAGGCTGTAGATTTCTCCTCCGGAGAGGTTTTCAATCAAAAGCTGGATGACCTCTTGCTGGATATGAGGCAGAGATACTGTTGAGCTCCAAGTGGAACTCATTGACTCTGGTGGTTCCTTTTTGAGCCTATGAACCCAGGTCTCTTGACTCCAAAATCAACACTGGGTGTGTGCGCTCAGTTGCCCCACTGCAGCTCCCTTAAGGCTTGAGGAGGCAGGGATTCATACTATGGTTTATTGCATTATATGTGATTTGACTGATTTTATTTTGCCCCCCCAGGAATCAGCTGTCTCCTCTTCTGCCAGGGGTTTTCCATAGTGCAGCCCCTTAGGGAAGGAAAACGGCTCTGATACGTCATGCCCTACCCAGATCCTCTGGGATTTCCAAATCCTATATAATCTTCTACCTGGGGAAAGGGAAGGGCTAAGGAATTTGGATCTTTTAGGAGCTGGGGTAGAAGTCCCCTATAGGTACCTACAGTGAAGCTTAAGAACTAAGACCACAAACTTAAAGCTAGAATAAATGAATGAGCATTTATTCAGTAATTACTATGTACAAAGCATGGTGCTAAACTCAGGGGTTAGTAGAATAGCAGAACAGTCCTTTCCTTTAAGGAATTTTCATTCTACTGAGAAAGATAGGGGGGGTTTTGTTTGTTTTTTTGTTTTTGCTGAAGTGACCTGTCCAGGGTCACACAGCTAGTGTGAAAGATAGGTTTTTTTGATATGCCAATGGGGAAAGACTCCCATGATTTTTAAAATATAACAGCAAAGGAGATGGGGAAGATATTGGAAGGGAATAGAGCCCAACTTCTTCAGTTTATAGATGAGGACTTGGCCTGAGTCATACATAATGCACCAGTGACAAGATTTGAACCCACGTTTTTTCACTCTAGTACCAATGTGTATCAACTAGAAAGCAACATAGGATGGTTACAAAAAGTCAGTCATTAAGTCTACCTTCACATCATGCCTTACACAGCTTTGGGTGATCTTGGGCAAGCTATTTTCTCTCCTTAAACCTCAGTTTCCTCATCTGTAAGATGATCTTTTCCCGGATATAAATCTATAATCCAAAGAATGATGAGTTAGCTTCCAAATGATGGGGTTCTAGAGAACTATAGGTCTCGGATTGTCCCCTTAGAAGTCAGGGAATGCAACCATGTGCACAAAGCAGAGAAGCAGAAGGAAATGTTTGTTGCTCACAGGAGATTGTGATTCCTTTACCAGCTTCTCTTCTCTATCAATGGCATGCTTCTTTTACCTTATAGAGTATAAACCCCTTGAAAGCAGATTGTATCTACCTGTATTTAGTGGTTGAAGTATGGTATATGATCAATAAACGTTTTCTTTAAGAAGCCCATTGGAATACAGCAGAGTAGCATACAACAAGAGTCAGTAATTTTGAGATATAGACTACTGATGTTCAGGGAAGGCAAGAGAGAACAGCATATTAGTCAGGAAGGGCTTCCTGAGCCTGTAAAATATGGACAGGTAGAGGAAAGAAAAAAGGTTATTCCAAGGGAGGGGAGCATAAGAGAAAGCATAAATGTGGATGCCTATTTGATACATTCATAAAGGTTGAGGGTATTGGGCTTATTTAGAGTGAAGGAGCATGAAGGGGACATTGAGATGAATGTGAAGAGGTAAGGTAAAAGAGGAGACAAATTGTAATAAAAGATCTCAGAGTTTACAGGGAAAGAGATGAGGTAGGGAAGGCTTCATACAGGAGATGTCAAGGAAGTTAGCTGGGTTTTAAAATGAGGGTCTTTACTAAACACCGTGTTTGAGCCATGGAGATGAAATACTGGACAGAGAGCTCAGAAGATCCAGATTGTTTCCGATCTGGCCTCAGATGACATTTACTAGCTGTGTGACTCTGGGTAAATCCCTTAAACTGTTTGGCTCAGCTTCTTTCCTTTTTATGGCTTTGGGGTTAAATGACTTGCCCAAAGTCATACAGCTTATAAATTTCAAGTACCTGAGGCTTGACTTGAATTCTGGTCCTCCTGACTTCAGGACTAGTGCTTAGATCCAGTTTCTTTATTTGCAAAGTGGGGATTTTAATAACTGGCTTGAAAATCAAATGAGATAATATAGATAAAATACTTTGTAAACCATAAAGTACTTTATAAATACTACTTATTGTTATTTTCCCAGCAGCCAACAATGCTAAGGAACAGTGCAGACATAAAAGATATTTATGTCAAGGAAGATAGAAATATCTTACATTTGAAGAACAAAAGCAGGTTTGAAGAAGTAGACAGGACTGAAGGAAAGTATGTGTGTGTGGGGGGGTGGTGGAGAATCCTTGATCTCATCAGCATCTCCTGTGCCCCATAAAGGTGACTGCTTACATAACTGTCTGCTTCTGTCTGGAAACTGGCTCTTCACACTCCCCTACCCTACCCAATCCCTACCCCCACCCCGGTTCCACCCCCTGCTCTCAATTATACAAGTGTATTCTGCCCCAGACACTTATCTGATTTTCCATCAAATATGTCAGAAAGCCCTTTTTTGTACAAGTAACATCTCTCCCGACATTCTGAGGTTTCTCTTGTCTATTTGCTACCCCACCTGTAATCTCTCGGATTTCCTGTCTGTAAAATCACATCACCTCCCCTGCAGAAGCTGGTAGGGCCTGAGCTTAGGTAAGCCTGGGTCTGGCCTTGGGCCCCAGCTCAGAGCACAAGAAGCCTTTCATGTCGCCTTCAGAGTCTGTGGGCTTCAGCCGGAAGTCTCCCTGCCAGACAAACATCACAGGAAGTTGGCTCTCTCCTCCCTGCCCACCACTGGCACCTTCAGTTTCGGTCTCAATGTCAAGCATTGCAAAAAACATAGCAAGTATGGTCCCTGAGAAATGGAGATTCTATGGAGGTTAGCCTTTCAAAAAACAACAATAACAACAAATCAAATCACTCCTTTCCCAAAGCAACCCTTTTCTTCTATTTTGAGCTGCAGAAAAAGACCTCTAATGTCTCTGAGAAAGCTGAGACACCCTATCAGCTGAAAGCAGTATGTTCTGTGTCACCCTTGGGCCCATGGGGTGTCACCCAGCATGACCCTAAAGAGGCCTGAAATAGAGGCATGCAGGAGTCTTTAAAACTAGAGGGGGAAAGAACTAAAACAACATTTTTTTTTCAAATTTATTTTATTTGAAGAAACAAAATAAGAAAATAAAAAAACAAAAAAGCAATATAAAACAAAGTGAAACAAAACAAAAAAGAACATTGTCACGTGGCCAGCAGAACATTAGGGAGGATTCAAAATATGTAACAACAAATATCAATTTAAGGAAGGATATTAGTAGAAGAAATTATATTCATGAGTGTCCATCTTTTCTTTACTTCTTGTACTTTTGTTCTCTTCTGAACATTTTTTTACTTTATTCTTTTTCCCCCCTTTTGTTCCTTCTCTTCCCCAAGCAGGCTATAATTAAGAGAGGATAAATTTATATATACATATGTAGATATATACATACATATACTCACACACACATAGACACATACATATTTCTTTTTTCATCTCTCCCATTCCCAAACAAGCCACAGTTAAGAAAAGATATGTTTATATATACATATGTAAAAATATCCATCCATACACATACTCACACACATATACACCCCAGATATACACACATGTCTTTCCTATCCCTTTAAATTCTGCTCCATAAGTTGGCTTACTATTACTTAACTTCTCCCAGCCCAAGGATCCCTCCCTGGTATTCTTTCTTTACCCTCTGCTTTTCCATTCACCTCTCCCTCTTCTCTTATTTTTTTTTATAGATTTACCCTGCATGGTATATATGTAGTGTTGTCTATTGAACCCATTCCCAATGTGAGTAGGTTTTCAGAATGATGAGCACTCTTCCCTCCTCTAATACCTCTGTGTCTATTCTTCCTCTGAACCTCATTTATATAACATGATTATTATTTTTAACCTTTACTTTACTAATCTTTCTTTTGAGTTGTCCTATTGTTAATGTAAATCTTAAACATAAAGTATACTTTTCCATGTTAAAAAACCAAACAATTTGTCCATATTTAAACAGTTTGTCCATATTAGCTTCCTTTAAATTGATCTTTGATTTGGCTTTTATATGTCAAATTTTCTGTTAAGTTTGGGTTTGGTTGACAGAAAGCCCTGAAAATCTGCAAGTTCTTTGAATGTCCATTTTTTCTCATTTGAAATTATAGACAAGTTTTTTGGATATGATATTTATGGCCACAAGCCTAGTTCTAAGATTCTAGGACCTATGATCTTTTATTGTAGCTGCTGATAAGTCTTGTACAATTCTAATTGTAGCCCCATTATATTTAAATTGTTTTTTTTTTCTTATTTCTTCTAAAATTTTATCTTTGATCTGGGGGTTTTGAAATTTGGCAACAATATTCCTATGGTGATTGGTGGATTTTTTTTTTCTATTTCTACTTTCCCCTCATGTTCTATCACTCCAGGACACCTTTCTTGGATTATTTCCTACATTATTGTATCGTGTTTCTCTTTTTTTGGTCACAACTTTCTGGCTGTCCAATTATTCTTATATTTTATCTTCTTGATCTCTTCTCCGATCTGTCATTTTTCTTATATTTCACATTCTATTCTATTTTCTCACTTTTTATAATCTATTTTGTTATTTCTTAGTCTCTCAATGCTTCACTGGCTTCCCTTTACCCAATTCTAATTTTCAAAGAATTATTTTCATCTTTGAGACTCTGCATCTCCTTTTGTTGTTTTTTTTTCCCCATAATCGTATTCTTCTTGGATGGTTTAATTTTTTCTGTAATTTTTCCTCAATGTCTCTCATTTGACTTTTGAATTCTTTTTTGAGTTCTTCCATACATTTTCTCTGGGTAGGGAACTACATCATATAACTCTTTGGGATAGAAGCTTTTTTACTAAAGTGTCCTCATCTGAAGATGAATCCCAGTCTTTCCTGTTTCATAATATGTTTCGATGATGGAGTTCTTTCTTTGTTGCAGGTTCATTTTTTTTTTTAAATGAGAGATATTAATGTAAGTACTTCTAATCTTGGGTTGGGGGTGGTGCCTCTTCCCTTCAGCTCTCCCCTCTAACAAGGAACCCTAAATCAAGAGGTGCACCCTCTTGCAAGTGCCCACAATCGGTACCATCTCTGCTCCACTGCTTCTGCACTCAATGGATTCTCATCCTTCTAGCCTGGCATTCCCAATCAGCCGAGGTTCAAAGTTTTCCCAAATGGATTTAACTCCCCACTTGACAAACAGTCCAGGAAGTGAAAATCTCCATGGTTCCTACTGAGAACACAACCACATCCAGCTAGGGGTCCCCACTGGAGGTTTCTTCAGAGCTAGCCCAGAGGTATTTGCACTTCAGACAGATTAATCCTGGACCAGGGTCTTTCTTCAGATCTTCTCAGGTTTTATCAGGAGGACCCCAGTTCTGTTGCAAGTCTTCTTTCACCAGTCTATGTTCACCCTGAGGCACAAATCTATTTTTAGAGAAAATCAGGAGAGTTTTAAATTTACCAACCTATTCCATCATCTTCCCAAAATCCTCCTAATACTTTTTATAAAATTTCTTTTTAATAAAATATTATTGTTCCAATTACAGGAAGAAATAGTTTTCCCATTCATTTTTCATAAGATTTTGAGTTCCAAATGTTTTTTCTCCCTCCTCTTCATGTTAGTAAGCAATTTGATATAGTTTATATGTGTACATTCAATGTAAACATGTTTTCATATGAGTCGTGTTAGGAAAGAAAAATCAGAACAAAAAGAAAAAAAACACAGGAACAGAAAACTAAAAGAAAAGAAAAAAATGAAAATATTGTATGATTTCATCCACATTTAGTTTTTATACTTCTTTCTCTGGATACAGATGACAGTTTCCATCTCAAATTTATTGGAATTGTTTTGGATCAATGTATTGCTGAGAAGAGCTAAGTCTCTCAAAATTGATTATCACATAATCTTGTTACTGTGTACAATGTTCCCCTGGTATTGCTTACTTCACTAACCATCAGTTCATGGAAGTCACTTCAGGTTTTTCTGAAATAGCCAACTCATCATTTCTTATAGAACAATAATATTCCATTTCGTTCATCTACCATAACTTACTCAGCCATTGCCCAACTTATGAGCATTCACTCATTTTCCAATTGAGACAACACTTAATGGGGAAACTGAGACCCAGGGAAGGACCTTGAATAAGTCATGTTATTTGTCATTAGAGGTAGAGCCAAAATTATATACAGTTCAGGTCTCCAGGCCTTAGTTCCCCACATAATTTTTTAGGATTGCTTCTGTGATTTCATTTATTTATTGTAGGTAACTATTCTTAAAAAAAACTGCCTGTACCAATGCAGACCCACCCCTGCTTGGAGTACTTACCAAAGGTCACATTGCAAGTATGACTCAGAGGTGGATTTTGGGAATCAGAAAGGCTTGATTTCAGATCCAGCCTCAGACACTTACTAGCTTTGTGACCCTGGGCAAGACACTTGACCACTGCCTCTCTCGGTTTCTTCACCTGTAAAAATGGAAATAATAATAATAACTACATCTGTTTCACAAGGTTGAATATCAACATATGTACAATATCATAGGAACCTTAATAATAAATTGTAAATGTTACTTATTGTTACCAATATTTTAGTATGTGTTTAAATTTTCTCCATTTTCTACTGACTACTCCCTACCCTAAAGCTCCCACGGCTTTCTTTTGGCCTTTCACAGTCTCTATTATTATGGAAGAAGGCAATCTGACCAATTAATTTCCACTAAAGCAATAATAAGAACTTAATCTGTAATCCCTTTCTCAGAGGGACAATGTTTTATTAAATTAAAATGTCATACTTTGAAGTTAGGAAGAACTAAAATATTTTAGACTTAATGTATTATATATTTCATGAGTTTATATCCGAATTTCCCAATGAATCTAATAAGCTCACTAAAGGCAATGAAGAATGAACTCCTGGTATTTAGGAATAAAAGGAATAAATCCACATGTCATACACTAGAATAAAGGTAGTCAGATTATGGCCAAGTGACTTAGCCTCTTGATATTCAATCTCATCATCTGTAAAATGGGGAAAATAGTAAGAAGGCAAATGTTCAATAATGCAGTGAAGTGCATTCAAATAGAATGCCGATTATTATTAATTTATTCAAGGGGCACAGGGACAGCCCAAATGGCTGATGTTAGGTCTGGGATTGGGAAGGGATAGTGGGATTTCCCAGCAAGCTCAGAGAGAAGCTCATCAACAGATCTGCCCCCAGCCAAACTAATGATGTGGCCACTTACCCTATTATACCCCTCTCAAATGTGCAAAGTGCCTTTCTTACAAAGACCTTGTGAGCATTATCATTTTCCATTCTAGAGATCAGAAAATAAATAACTTGCCCAAAGTTACTAAGACATCTTTATTGTTGAACTGTTTCTGATCCTTATGAGACTAGTTTAGGATTTTCTTGGAAGAGATACTGGAGCAGTTTGCTATTTCCTTGTCATACTCATTTTACAGATGAGGAAACTGAGGCAAACAGGATTAAATGACTTGTCCAGGATCAATTATTAAGTGTCTGAGGCCAGATTTGAACTCAAAAAAAATAAGTCTTTCTAATTCCAAGCCCAGTGCTTTAATCCATTCTGTAACCTAGCTGCCTCACTTAAGGCACCTAGCAAAAGTTATTTGCCTAAATTGGGGCCTTAGTTTGTTTTTCTGTAAAATGGCTGGGAGGAGTGTACTGGATGATTCCCAAGGTTCCTTTCAGCTCTACTTTTAAAATTGGATAATCCTACTTCTCAGTGATGGCTAGTTCAGAATAGCCCCCTATTGAAGGTAATAAGGCAAAAGGAAAGAAAGATGCCAATCAATCAGATGACAAACATTTAGGTAACACATGTAAGATGCTTACATAAATATTAGCTTTTGTTTTTCTAATTGTTATTTATTGAATTTCTATTAAATGCTGGGTATTGCTTTGGGAGGGATAGAGGAAGGATATGAAAACAAAAGCAGTAAAGTCTGCTCTACTAATGTAGAAATCTATTTTACATTATTTCATATGTATAATAAATATGTCTTGCCTTCTCAATGGGTGGAGGAGACGGGGTGGAGGGAGAGAGAGAATTTGGAACAGAAAATAAAAACAAATTTATAAGCAATCCTTGCCCTCAAGGAGCTTACATTCTACTCCTCTGTGGAAAGAGCCACTTATTAGGTAGAAAAGTAAGACTGAAATAAAATTTATTAAGGTTTAACTCAATGTTTGGCACATAGTAGGTATTTTATATGTGCTTATTCACCTCTCTTCCTTTATCTAAATTGTAAGTTTCTCCCAGTCCCCAGCACAGTACTTTGCATGCAGGAGACACATTTGTAAAACTGAATTAGATTTGTGACAATCTGTAAAATTGAATTAAATCTATAGTACAGCCAAAAGCCTAAAAGGAAGCAAAAGAGAGTTCTGAGCAGACACAGTAGACGTCAAAGTGACATATTTTACTCATAAGTAAATCCTTTATTCCTTTATTAAGAACTATGTTCACAAACCTTTATTTTATCCACAAATCTAACAAATTTAACTAATTATCTGGTTTCCTGGCACATAAAAATGAGGTTGAGAGAACTTCTAGCGTCCAGCTCATTGATACCAGTAAAGTGTAACATCTAACAACTTAATAGTGAACAAAAAGACAGAAAAACTACAAAGAGCAGATAAAAAAACTTTTTTGAAATATAGTGGTCTGGGATCCTTCACTGTAGGGGAAATGACTTTAACATTATTAAGGAGCTTCTGAGAGCATCACTGTGTAACATTTATGTCAGAGATTTTCATATTTCTTCTCTGACATCCCACTGTCTGATGGCATCCACTGTACTATCTTTAATTCCCCTTTCAAGCACATAATTCACAAGACTCCAAGAAAGAAAGATGCTTTATTTACATGTCAAAGAAAACAAGACTTCCAACAGAACTCATGTAAAATAATGCTACTAACCTAAGAACATCTCTCTCCGAGGCCTTTATGTCCTCAATCACATTCAGTTATATCCTGAGCAAGCTTTCCAACAGGCGATGCCTCTGGTGCATGTTTTCTGTTGAGTATCTCCTTTGCCTTAGCAAGAGAATCCCTGGCTAACATTTTGTGTTGGAGTTACTCCATCAATGCAAGCAATTGAGGAAAGGACCGCAGCAAGCTCACATCCAGATTAGATCTTGTCTCTTAAGGGGAAGGGATGCTTTCCTTCCCTCAGTGCCCTGAAGGATTATCCCCTTAACATTTCTCTGTAGCTGAAGTATCTATTTTGTGGTTTCCAATGCCTTATTCTTTAGTTTTCAGTTACCATTATTCAATATTTTTTTTCTGATCACTAGGCAATCCTTGGTGAAGCCAAAGGTCTGTAAGAGCTGTGAAGTTCAACAGAAAAACTCAGACCTGGGTCCCTTGGTTGGCATTGCATTTGAACTGAGGGCAACTGCTTCCTGTCAAAAAAAAAAAAAAACTTCAGATCATCTCCTGCAGCTGCAGAGCAAGTATCTAAGGAGAAGAATCATCTGATGAGTTTCATGACTAAAACAGCACTGTCTGAGAGATGCAGAAAAAGATAATAGAAATTACAACAATAATTTTTGCTATTAATATAATGTTTTAAAATTTGCAAAATGCTTGATATATTATTTCATTTCTTCACAACAATCTGTTTGAGGCTATGAAGAGCTATAAAAAGTGATAGGGGGAAGAGATTAAATGTTATCTAAAGCTTGAGGGATAAAGTTTGAAAATGAAGGATAGCATTCCAGATTGGGAAACCACAAGAGTAAAGTCATGGAGGGGAGAAAGCATGAAACAATTCACATTTATATAATGTGAATTATACAACTTTCCCCATAACAAAACTGTGAGGTAGTTGCTACAAATATTATTTGTCTCCTTCCCCTCCAATTTATCTATGAAGAGAGATAAAAAGAAACTTAGTCATGATCACTCAAATTAATAGTTAACTTGTTTAGGTGACTATACCATTTTGGCTGGAGCAGAGAGTTTATGTCCATTACACCAAAGTCCCAGCAAGAGGTGAAAAGCCAATGAGGAAGAATTATGCAGCAGACATAGCTGAGAAATATATTAGGGAAAGCAATTCTGAATAAATGGACTCTTTGATGCCCCTCAAGTGCATAATTGCCTAGTCTATTCACCCTTCAGACTGGTCCTTCTGGTCTTTCTTCTGTTGCTGATACATGGTTCAAATTTACACTAAGCCAGAAAACATCTGCAGAGAGACTCTTATGTTATCACCAACAAAAGGGATATACTTGAAGCTTAATGGATATTAGACTTGGAGTCAGTAGAATTGTTTCTTGAAGCCTACCTATCACTTGCTAGCTACATTACCTTGGGAAAAACACTCAATCTTTCCTCAGCTTCCTCATCTGTGAAATGAAGGAAACAACACCTGTCCTGTGCTGCCATTTCCTAGAGTTCTTATGCCAGGATCAAATGGTATAAATAATGTTTGTGTAACTCTGGTATAAATAATGTAAATGGCATAAATAATGTTTGTGTAACTCTGTAAGAATGAGACACATTTATTAAGTACCTACTGTTTGCCAGGGACTATACTGTGTATTAGAGATATAAATGTAAGGAAAATAAGAAAACTTCTACTTTCAGGAAGCTTATGGTCTATTGAGGAAAGGTAACATACAAAGGGGAACAGAAAGAGGTGGGGCAATATCAGCATAAGTTAGCAGCTGGAGTGTGAACACCAGGGTCAGCTTCTGCTTGATTTGAGGACTCCATGACTGATCAAGACTGGGGACTAATTAACTGGGGTTAACATTTCCAAAAAAAAGGCAACATAGACTCCTTGATTCTGACCTCTAACCCAACCCTCTCATTTTATAGACAGGGAAACTGAGACCCAGATTAAGTTACATGCCCAAAGCTACACAAATATAATGGCAAACCTGAATCTTAGCCATAAGTCTCATCATGTCTAGTCTAGAATTCTTCACTGCACAAAATTTTGGGAAAGAATGATAGAGGAGGGCCATGGCATATGTTTCCAGACAGCTCCTTGGATGGTCGTTAAAATGAGAAAAAGGGTCTTTTGAAGTATACTTCATGTTCATTCTGCCAGAAAGCTCTCTGTCTAACCTCAATATTTCCCCCCTTGCAACCTGTAATAGAAAGGAACTGGAAGGTGCGAACCACAGACACAAAAGGCTGTTTTCAAAATGTGCAGAGACCCAGAAGTCGACATCCAGCTAAAGACTTTTATTAGCAAACTTGGCAGTCCCTGCCTGGCCCATAGCAACTAGAGACTAATATTTGCATTGCTCTCATTTCCAAAGATCCATCCAATTTCAAGCAGAGATGGACCACAACCTCCAGCCCAAGCGTCACCTGGGGAATGCTCTCCCTTTTTAGGAAGGCCCAGCTTGCTCCTGCTGCCAATGCAGAGGCACACACCCTTGGCAAAATGGTGAGCAGGCTGTTGGTCTTAGGGCCCCTGGTCCCTCATTAATGTCCTCTCTCATTCAGTTGCCCAGAGATGCTTGTGTTCTTCCTTAATAAGACCTCCTCTTAGAAAATGGTCTGTAACTCATTCACATTAGTGTGCATGTGAGTGAAAATAGATTAAAATTGTGATCCAGGAATTACTTGCAATCCATGATCCAGAACCCTTAGGTTTATACAGGGCAATTAAAAAATAAGTGAAAACATTCAAAAAAGTTTATTACTCAATAATTAGGTTATATATATGAGTATGTATCAACTCTCATATTTCTCACTTTATAAGATTATGGAAATAACTGTGACAGCTTTATACAACAGGTTCGTATGTAATCTAATTGTTGAGTAATATATTTTTGTAAAACCTGATTTTGCTCCCTGCTCAGAGTTTCTTCTGAGAACCTCAACCTTTCTAAAATGGGGACAAGACCTATCCTGCCTTCCCATCTTTCATTAATTCATTCAATAAACATTTATTAAGCACCTTCTATGTGCTAGATACTGTGCAAAGTGCTGGGCTGTAAAAAAAAAAAAAAAAAAAAGAAGTAAAAGACATTCCCTACCATCAAGGAGCTTAAAAGAGGAGAAAAACAGGCAAATAAAAACACAAAGCAAGCTTTATACTGGATAAATAGGAAATAATTTTTTTAAAGAGAAGGTACTGTAATTAGGAAGAATTGGGGAAGGAAAGAGGATTATGTAACATGGGAAATTTTCCCATCCCCTATCCAAGAAGCAGGGCATGTGGGACTCCATCCTCTCCAGACAGATATTTGTATCCTCCTGGCTCTCCTAGCCATCGTTCAGGCTGAATGTGAGCTAGTTCACCCAGTGCAATGTCCCTTTGCTCTTTGCCTTCCCAAAGCTGCCATAGTGGCTCCCATTTGGGAGACTGGATAAATACACAAGATCTGCTTTTAACTGAACAGTACTTCTGGTGGATCTCCAGGCTCTCTCTGTGATCAGCTCTCTCAGGATTTCTGGAAAACAAACAAAAAACCTCGTCATGGAAATTTCCTTGACTTTATCTCACCCAGACTCCCCTTTATAAGTTTAAAACAAAGGTTTCCAAACTCCTATAGCACGAGCCAATCACTGAGATCTGACCCAAGGTCAAGAGATGCCCACAATACTCTCCAAGGAGAACCTTAGCTAAATGTAAGTCTACACCTTCTGTGGAGATGCCAGTGAAAGCCAACACAAAGGCTCATTTTCCTATAATTTCATCAAGATAGCAGAGGCAGTGTGATAAAGAAGGCAAAGAACTGGCCACAGAGCCAGGAATAGTCTTCTTTAGGTCTATCCTCTAACTCATATAAGTTCCATAATTCTAGGTAAGTCATTAAATATGACAGTTCCCCCAGACAATTCTCAATCATCATAAACTGGAGAGAAGATGTCAAACTGCACTGATAGAAGTGGTATCATCTTCAGGGAATGTACTAAAGTGAAATTGAATTGCTCAGTGGTGCCATAGTACACTGGACTTGGAATCAGGAGGACTCATCCACCTGAGTTCAAATCGGACTAAAGACATTTATTGGTTACATGACCCCGGGCAAGTCATTTCATCCTGTTTGCCTCAGTTTCCTTATTTGTAAAATGAGCTGGAGAAGGAAATGGAAAACCCACTCCAATATCTATGCCAATAAAATCCCCAATGAGGTCATGAAGAGTCGATATGACTGAAAAGTGATTGAGCAAATAAAGGAAAGCACAGGTCCAGTTCCTGTCCTTCAAGTTGCTCAGGCCTTCTTGGGCAACCCTGTACACATTTAATAATGATTGTGATGAAAGAGACCTGGATTTAGAGTGACTCTGCTCTTTTTGATGCTCCTGGAATAATATACTCCAGATTCTCTGTATTTTCATTGCCTATCCTCATTACTGTCTCCCTTTTCAGCTCCCCCACCCTGCCTAGCTTTGGAGTCAGAAGATCTGAGCATGAATATTATATAGACTTATTAAGTGATTAAGGTCCAGTTACTTCTCTCTGAGACTCAGTTTCCATTTTTTTTCTTTTTTTTTGGTAAAACAAAAGGATTAGACTAAGTGACTTGGAAGGTGATTTCCAGTTCCTCTTAAATTTCTAGAATCAGATCTTAAAAATTCATGGCCCAATAATGAAATCTTGACTCTGGGGGTCTCCCTCTTTCTTCTGCAATAGAACTCCATCAGGTTGGTCATGCCTTTCATTAATCATGATTTTCCAATTACATTGGGAAATGTTTAACAAAATAAAAAATATGCATAGTTTTAGAAAGTGCATTCTGATATTTTTTCTCCCATAGTGCTGATTGTTAAACAATAACAATGTGCCACTGACAGTTCCTAAATTTACTGATATGGATTCAGCAATAGATGACCTGGGCTTGAATCCCAACTCTATGAATTACCACAGCAATGATAAGAATGAAGATTAAAACCAGATCATCTCTATGGACATTTCTAGCTTAAATCCAAATCTTATAACTTTGTGATTCTCTCTTTGTCTACCACAAATCTAAGGAACATCTAGCCCTTCCCTAATTCTCTGGCCTGAAAGACCTACCATCAAGCATTCTGCTGTTCTGGCCCAAAATAAGAATGTTGTTGTTGTGTGTTGACTCTTTTTGTCCCAACATCCCCCATGGTGTTTTCTTCCCAAAGATGCTAGTGATGTGCTATTTCTTCTCCAGTGGTCTAAGGCAAACAGAGATTAAATGACTTGTCCAGGTCACAAAGAGACTGCATTTAACTCTTCTTGATTCCAGACCCAGTGCTCTAACCACAGCAACCTAGCTGCCTCCTTAAGAATGATACCTTGTCCCAAAATCTCCCATCCCTAATTTCCAAGCCTTAAAGTAGAAATAAAATGAATTTTAATGTAGTTGAGCAGGGAGTTTCTAAAATCTGAAGAAGAACTGGAGGAAGCTTTTCTAGACTGACAGTTAACGAGTCTTGGGGATTTTGGCTAATATAAAGGAAAGGGGTTTATTTGGAGGATACTCCACTGAACCAATAATAGACTAGTTTTCCTTTCCCTTGGAGCCTAAATGTTTCTTTAAATTGTTAAACTGTCTCAAACACTGAAGACAAATAATTTGATTAGATTTAAGGACAATTAGGAGAAAGGCAGCATAGCATACTAGAAATCTATCTTTGGAGTCTGGAAGAATTGGGTTCAAGTCCTATCTTTGAGACATTATACTTGGGAAGGCATACATAGCACTTAGGTTAAATGTTCAAAACGATTCAACCCATGCTCTATGCATACCTTTAACAGGCTCTGAAAGGTACTTGTAGTACTGAGTCCATTGCTAGAGATGGAATTAGGAAGCCAGGAGTTCAAATGAAGCCCCAGACACATATTATGTGATCCTAGGCTTTCTTGATCCATGATTCTATAGTCCTAGAGAAGTCATTTAATTAACTTCTCAGTGCACCTTCTTTGAAAGAGGGAAAATTTCCTTACTAGTTGATAACTATACTTGTGAAATTATACATCTGATTTGAAAGGAAAAAAAAAAAAGATCAGCAATGGTGTATGGGAGAAACAGAGAAATGAAGACACAGAAAGTGACAAAGAGACAAAAACAAAGTGGAGACATCTGTTCCATAGACTTTTGGGTGAAAGTTAGAAAACATGGTGGTTTATTTTATTCAACACAAGTTTCCCCTGGTAATATAGATAATCACTAGGCTTAAGTAGCTCACACTAAGAATCAAGCTTTCCTTGATCAACCAATGCCTAGACTCAGGAGAGGCTGCCAAATTCTTTGACTCTTAGAGATCCCCACCCAGGCTTGCCTTTTTAAGGTAGTCAGCTGCTGACATTATTAAGCTAAAAGCCAATGCTTCTCTTTAAAAAATTAGTTATTAGTTTTCAATATTTGCTTTTGTAAGGTTTTGATTTCTGTTTTTTTTTTTTCCCCTGGAACACTCCACTTCCTCCTCCCCAAGAGGGCAAGTAATCTGATATAGGCTATCCATGTACAATCATATTACACACATTTCCACAGTAGTCATGTTGTGAAAGAAGAATCAGAACCAAAGGGAAAAACCATGAAAAAAAAATAACAAAAAAGTGAAAATATTAGGCTTCAATCTGAATTCAGACTCCATGGTTTTTTCTCTTGATGTAGGGATATTTTCCATCATGAGTCTTTTGGTATTGCTTTAGATCATTGTATGATAAGGAAGAGCTAACTCGATCAAAGATGATGATGGCATAATGTTTAAAAAGCAAGTATTCTTAACTTTTTTTGTTATTATATGGACATCCTAATTTTTAAATAACCAAAAGAAAATCTAAATTTTAGTTAGAAGTCAGTGAAAGCAAAGTTATGTTTTCCTCCCATCCAAGTTTATAGACTTCCAAGATTCCATTCATAGAACCCCAGTTTAAGAACCCTTGATCTAAAGAGT
Source organism: Sminthopsis crassicaudata (assembly GCF_048593235.1). NCBI lineage: Eukaryota > Metazoa > Chordata > Mammalia > Dasyuromorphia > Dasyuridae > Sminthopsis > Sminthopsis crassicaudata. The sequence goes on along the minus strand of NC_133618.1, from coordinate 538,887,504 downwards.
TGTGATTAGTGTGGATTTATACAATTAGGATATCCTATCCTACTGAGGACAATTATGTTTTCCTCCCTATGTTTCCTGGATTTCAATGAATCCTAATCATGTGAACTTGGTAAAATAGAGTCAATCACACAAACATGATGTTTGATCCAATTCAGTTTCTTTACTTAAGATCAAAGAACTAAAAGAAAATCAGTAACATCAATTATATCTTGCCAAAATCCATGCAGCTCATCCCATACCCTATGTTTAAAAATTATTAAAAAGTTAAAGAATAACAGTTTGGGCCCATAGGTTAAAGGTACAAAGAAGAATTCACCTTAATCTCTCTAAGCCATTTCATTTAAGGTTTGGGGGTGAGAGAGGGTCAATATCCAGAATGAATGGAGGAGGGGAAACTTTCCCCCAATCTCTGTAGCTGGCAGAAACCTCTGACTTCCCCCTCTCACTGCTTCTTGGTATGACTTATCATCTGAGCACCCTATATAGGACTCCCAATGCTCCTTGTAGTTTGTTCATTGCTAATGGTGGGTAGACTGAAGTCAAGAGCAGACGAGGAAGAGAAAATATCTCCAGTAATAATAATAGTTAATAATCATACAGCAGCGAGGTGGCACAGTGCTTGGAGTCAGGAAGACATCTTTCTGAGTTCAGAATTGATCTCAAGCATTTACTAATTGTGTGACTCTGGTCAAATCACCTAATCCTGCTTGCCTTAGTTTTCTCCTCTGTAAATTGAGTTGGAAAAGGAAATGGTGAACCATTCCAGTATCTCTGCCAAGAAGACCCTAAAGTTGAACCCTACCGAACAATAACAACAACAAACATTTCCAAGAGCTTTGGGGCTTTCATATAGTATTTCATTTGTTCTTTGGAAGGTAGATAGGTGGTAGTTATGAGGTAAAGTAGGGGGCAGATACTGCCATTGTCCTTATTTTAAAGATGAAGAAATTGAGACTCAATAAGGTTGTCACTTCCAAGGATTATATAGATAGTATCAAAATAGAATTCGAATTTGGATCTCCTTCGTTCCAAGTCCAATGCTCTGTTACAATTCTTTATTCTGACCCTGAGGCCAATATACTCTCAAGTAGGAGACAAGACTGGCAAACACATGAACCACTTGGAGAAGACAGCATGTAATTAAGTTATTAGCTAATCTAGTTGCAGGTGACAGATAAAAGCTCAGAGGAGGTAGATCAATGACAAAGTGGTCAAGGAAGGCTTTCCCAGAGGAAGTGAAGTCTGGAAAAGATTTTGGAGCATGAGTAGATCTTAGAGAGCCCTGGAGGAGAGTGGAGGACATTTCACTGGAGGCTGGCATAGGAGAGGGGGGAAGGGGGGAACCTAGAGGTCAGAATGGCCATAGAGGAGGAATAGAGAAGAGGTATCTTAGATAGAGGTGAGAATGTCATAAGCCATATGGGAGGCAGCCTTAGAGAAGAATGGAGAAGAAGGATGGAGGTCCAGCACTGGTAGAATATAAGCCAGGATTCTAGCTTATTTGGTGAGGGGAGTACTTAAGCTCAGAACTTAAATGTCTATACATCTCTGACACTCCAGAGTGTAAAAGGTGGAAGGAAACATTCATCAGATTCCCTTCCACCCCATTCTCTAGTTTTAGATTTGTTCAGATGGTGCTGGCCCTAGGCATCTGTAGAATAGGTCACCTTCATGGTATGATTTTAAAGGGCTCTGAGAGGGAACACCTTTCCAGAGATCTCTCTCCCACAGGTCTGAATATTAGCAATTTGCTCCTGTGCTTTCAACACTTTATCCTTTTAAAAAATATGCCTTCCCTCCGAGTTCCTCCAAGCATACCTATAAAGATAACATTTCTTGATATCATATCATGGTACTATTTAGTTGGTGACAGGAAGAAAGGCAGAAATAAATGGGTGATAGAGTAATTAGCATTGAGTAAATGCATTTATTAAATACATAATATATGCAGAAATGTGTTCTTGGGATACAAAGAATAAAACAGTTCTTGCTCTCAAGGAGCTTACATTTTAATGGGGAAAGACCACACATAAAATGGAAGTAGTGCTGGAAGACAGAATGGGGCTACCACAGGGGGCATGATAAAGTTTAAAAGGAAGGCCAGCCTGGGCATCTTTTTTTTTTTTTTTTTTTTTTTTTTTTTTTGTCAACAGCTGCAATTTTTTAAAATTATAGCTTTTTATTGACAGAAAATATGGATGGGTAATTTTTCATCATTGTCCCTTGCAATCACTTCCATTCCAATTTTTCCCTTCCTTTCTTCCACCCCCCTCCCCTAGATGGCAGGCAGTCTCATACATGTTAAACATGTTAAAGTATATCTTAAATACAATATATATGCACCTATTTATATAGTTCTCCTGTTGCACAAGAAAAAATGGATTTAGAAAGCAGGTAAAAAATAACCTGAGAAGAAAAACAAAAATGCAAGCAGTCCACATTCATTTCCCAGTGTTCTTTCTCTGGGTGTAGCTGGTTCTGTTCATCACTGATCAGTTCATCCTCCTGTTTCTGAAAGAAGCCAGTCAACCAGAGAATGAGGCCACAGGGGCTGAGATACTTCTAGGATGAAGAACATCGAGTGCCATGGTAGTGAAGATCCAGGAAGTGCATCCACAAAAGGAACCAATCCAGCAAACTATTCGTTACTCAAACTTATTATGTACAATTACCAGAATCAAATCTCTCTGGCTGGCACCACTTTGGATATGTGAGAACCAATGTATCTTTGATGATTTGGGTTATTAGGCCTATGCTGAAGCAAGCATGGACCTGCTGAGAAGAGTCAATTGTTAAATTCACTGTGAGCATTTATGTTTCTGAAAAGTAAATGCTACAAATCAAGGCTTGATTTGTTTTTAGTTGGTGGTCTTAACTCAAAAAAGTGATAGATAAACTATTAAAAATATAGATGAAGCTTAAAAGTATATAGTCGGTTTTCAGAGAGCAGATTATTAAACAATTACCAATTCACATCTGCTTGCACTCTATCTCAAAATCTATATGCCTCTCCCATGATGAAATACAGAAGACTAGAATGATCCAGATGTGGATGGACCAGAGGTATCAAACACATGGCTAACAATACTCCCAAGTGAGGGCTGATGCGGATTAAGATGTAATGGGGAAATATTTAATAAAATAAATAAAAATACAATAAAACATAGATAACATAACATTTTAAAACTAAGTCAATTTACCACAGGAAGGGGTCCTTAACTATGGATTAGTGGCCCTTTTTCTATTTGTTTGACACCACTAGTAGAGTATCAGATGTATACAAGAGAATTAAGATGGGACCAGTTCACCATGACACAAATTCCAGATGCTGTGGATTATTTGTGAAGCAGATCGTTTTTCAGTGTTTGAACTTCACTGCAGGTGAAATCCTCACTCTTGGAGAAAAGGCAAAGAAAATTAATTTATAATTCTAGAAGGGGCCCCAGAGGCCATTTAAGCCAACCCTTTCATTTTACAAATGGATAAACTGAGGCACCAAGAGGTTAAGAAACTCAACCTCCCTCAGCTAGGAAAATGGCAGAGCTGACATGAACTCAAATCCTCTGGCTCTGAAACAGCTGTATAATGCAGTTAGCATCTGCTGATGACAATTCTATCAGTTCAAGCTTATGTCCAAAGTCATCTGAGAGACAACTGTTACTCCCTTTAAAAAGCTGGAGGCAGGAGTGGGAAGGTATGGATTTCATAGCTGTATGTCTTTGCCTTGCTAAGACAGGAAGGACATGGAACAATTTGCTCTCCATTTTTCAAGATCAGCCCCAGGAAGAGGAGCTTTTAGACTCATGATTATCAACTTCTGGTCAGGAAAATCCTGGGTCTAAACAAAATGAATGAAGTTTCCTGAAAATAAAAATTCACAGATCTTCTCATCTGTTAACCCCTATTTCTTATTCAGAAAGAACTTCCCCACTCTTAAAAAAAAAAAAAACAAAAAAAAAACAAACAAACCTCCAAACATCATCAACAAAAAAATCTGCCACTAGCCCACTAGTCTGCTTCTGATATTTAGAAATCAGTCATTAGAGCTTCATTCCTTTGACTTAAGAAAATGAGATCAATGAACAAAATATTTTTAAAATTAAATTTTCTTTTTTTATCTTTCTATTAACAAGCATTTATTTGCTCTCTTACTTCTTCCTTTTCCTTGTTGATGGAAAAAAGAAAAACAAGATTCATGTTACAAATTGCATAGTCAATAAAAATAAATCTCCCAGCATTTATTAGGTATCTATGATTGAGCTAGGCACTGAGCTATAAGGTCCTAGGACATAAGCACAACGAATGAAACAATCCCTGCTTACAAAAACTCTGCTAAATAGTAATTATTTAGGAAGGAGGGGACTGCTTTGCCTTTCTTGTTTTGTTCTGCTTAAAAGTTTCAAAGTTTATCTTCTTGGAAATGACGTTAGTCTCTTTAAGAGTGGGCTATCTGGAGCTGAGACCAGGGCTCTAAAACTGGTAGATCTGTCTGTAGCGATTATTAAAGAGAACAATTACATACAGATGGAGGGGAAATATCAGGAAAGAGGACGGGGAGCTTATAAAGAATTAGTAAAACAGCTCTATAACTTGTAGCTGATTGGGAAAATAGCCATCACAGGTTTAGATGGTGACCTGAGGCATCTCATCATGGAGGGCTCCTCTAGAGCTGCAGGGAAGCCTAAGGATGTGTTCAGACACTTTGGAGTGTTAAGAAGGCAATGTATAATTTATTTTTAAATTATATATTTAATAAAATAATAAACCCAATAACACACATGGGCAAAGACCACACAGGAGTCAGGTATGCTCACTTATCTAGATATATATTGTCTATGCTCAACACATGGCTAGAACCATGAGCCAAAACAAATAATGGTGGTACGATGGAACAGTCAGAAGGCCCGTGTTCAAATCCTGCCTATTATACTTATGTACTCGGTGAGACTTTAAGCAGATCACCTAATCTCTATTGTTGTCAGAGTCTTTAGTATTCCAGCTGTGAGTTACATCAGGTAGATGTTGCCATATTTATTGTCACTTTTATCAAAGTATACATTCTACTCCCTTAATAGGCTACAATTTACTCAGCCCTTGTTCAATCAGAAGTTGTATCATTTTATTCTGTTTTGCTTTTTGCTGTTATAAGTAATTCAAATAATCTACTTTTGTATCAATTTTTCCACATAGCCATGGTTGAGAAAGATATTTCTTTCTCTTTTCCCTTAGTTTGGTTATAATATAGCCTTTTATTTGTTACTCCTATTTTAGGATAAAATAGTAACCACTAAATTGCTAGGTTGGAAGATATGGTTATTTTTACAATTGGTGATTTGTTGCTGCAAGATGTTTGCAGGAGTCTATAGTCTCCCCAACAATGGGTCTGTGCTGCAACTCTCACTATGATGTCATTGATCCTCTTTGAAAGAAAGGGTCAATAACAGCTACAACAACATACAACAAGAAGACTCTAAATTGTAGAAAAGGAGCTGAGCTGTTTTGGTAGAGCTAGTTTCTTACATCATTGAATCACAGGGAAGAAAGGAAGAGTATACATTAAATTTAACATGATTTTTACATCACTGCTTCTCTCTGTCCTCTTCTTAACCTATTACTTTTTTCTGCATGCTTTTAAATGTTTAATTGATATTCTTTTCTTTATTCTTTTTTTTTTATATCGTTACTAACCTGCTTTCTCAATCCCCAATAATTTCTTCTCTAACAAAAAAAGGCATCTCTTGGAATATGTACAATCAAGCAAAATAATTCTACACACTGACCTTTTCTGAAAATGTCTCATTCTGCACCTACAGCCCATTACCTCTCTATGTCAAGAAGTGGAAAACATGAATCATTGTTAGTATTTTAGAGTTGGGTTGGTCTTTCACTGTTCTTAAGACTTTCACAATTATTTTTCTTTACATTGTTGTAATTATTATATAAGTTGTTTTCTTGGTTCTGCTCACTTCACTCTGTATGAGTTCATACAAGTCCTTCCAAGTAAATTTCTGAATTAATCTCTTTTATTATTTCTTATGGCAAAAAAATATTCTTTTACATCCATATTCCATAATTTGTGGTTCAGTCATGTTCAACTCTTTAGGACCCCATGGATCAAGCTATCCATGGAGTTTTCTTGACAAAGATCTGAGAGTGGTTTGCTATTTTCTTCTCTAGTGGAAAGGCACTAATGTGCCTTCACTAATGTGAAGAAGGAAAAGGCCTGCTAGAGAAGGTGGTACTTTGATTGGAACTTAAAGGAAGCCAGGAAAGACATGAAGTAGACTTAAAGAGAGATAGCATTCCATAGAAGAACCATTAAAAACATGCAGAGCTAAGAGAATGTTTTGTTTAAGAAATAGCAAAGTGGCCAGTGTCACTGGGTTAGAGAATACAATCGATTATTTTGATTTCTGTAAAAGAATGTTCTGTAGCTGTATTCATAGAATTCTTATATGTGTCTAAATTGGTAAGTTTCCAAATAATTTACATTCACTGCAATTATTTTGAATGAAACTTCTTTTTAAAAACTCTTTCTTTTAGATTTTGATGCTTTTGTGGATTTATTATATAATCTACTATTTTAATGAAGTTATTTTAATTAACTTTCAGTTAAATCTTTAGGGCTTTCTAAGTTATTATATTATCTGCAAAAATCTATAATTTTATTTACTCTTGTTTAAAAGCTCTATGTTTATTCTCTAAATTTCTTTATCTTTTCTTATTGCAATTGCTAGCACTTTCAGAATTATACCAAATGCTAGAAAATGCTAAAGATTTTTCCTAAAACATCAAGAGTAAGGGAAATCATGAAAGTTCCATGTTCAGCCTTTGGGAAAGAATAGGAATGTTAACATTGTGAGGGGAAAGATGATTTTTAGTAGAGAGGGTCTCTGATTACAGCTTTGGCCCTGGATCTTTCCTCAGTCAGCTGGATGAATGAATCAGTGGCCTGTCCCTCTTGATGAAAGACTACTGCATGGTGCACAAACACCTTGAAGTTCATTTCCTAGGGCTAATCCTATCATCTATACAACTAAAGCCAATCTGACAAGTGATAACATTTCTTTCTTCTTCTTCTTTCAATACTCTGGAGGTTATCTAGTTGCCCTAATCACCCTCCCCACCCTTTCATAGACAATACTACATAACCTCAACCTTTCTCTCCATTTCTTCCTTTATCAAAATGTGTTTGCTCCTTAGGGCTCTTACCCCTGCTAGAAAAGAGTTTTAAAAAATCATTTATACTGTTTTAGGGATTGTTATATACTAATGTTTCAGGTAATGTGTATTTTTAACAGGCACTTTCTAATGGTAATGCCTTAACTCTAAGGTATCAGTTCTAGCTCTGTATAACCTTAGACAAATCAGGTATCTTCCCTGGGCCTCAGATTCCTCTGTGTAAAATGAGAAGTTTGAATTAAGTGACTGCTAAAGGCCTTCCAACTTAAACAGCTAGTTTAAACAGAGTCTATGAGTATGTGAGTCGTGAGAAGAAGGACAATGGAAGCGACGACTAAACATATGAGCTTTGTTTAGTAAGTTTAAATTTCATTTATGTAACTTTTTAATGTTTGCACAACTCAATGAAGTAGGTAGTTCAAGTATTATTTTTTTCCATTTTCTAGACTTTGAAACTGAGTTGCTGAAGTCAAGTGATTTGCCCGTGGTCACTCAGCTGTTAAATATCTGGCTTTAGTTTTGAACTCAAGATTCCTGGATTCAAGCTAGTAATCTATCCACTTTATTTCATGTGCTAGTGAAGCTATCTCTGTCTCCTCCTCTATGCCCAATATTAAGAGTATAGAGCCCAACAAAACAGAGACAGGGGAATTAACCCCATTTCAGCGAGTTTTGCCACCTGGACTCGTCATCCTGAAAAGATCTGGAGAAGCAATCCAGTTAAATGCTTGTGAGCTGATGGATTGGCATGTTCCTGTCAGGTTTGCTGAGGAAATCTGACTCCAGGCACTAATTGCCTGGGCTGCCATCATCTGGAGGGCCGGGCCCATCCTCAAGCCTATGCATATGCATATTAACTGACATCCTGTCCCTTAAATTATCCTAATGGAGGAAATTATCCACAGCTAGGACATTAAAGGCAGCAGGCTGTCGTCTTGTCCACAGCATAATATGGCCAATAACAATTTTGATCTTTTCTGGGTTGTACCCTGTTAATGAGCAAATCCATCAATGGGTCAGATGGGGAGGGCAAGTCTTGGTACTAAATGAGGCTATCTTTTTAGAGTGGGGATGGGCCACCTAGACAATATTCTCAGAATAGATGAAACAGCAAATAGAGGAGTATTACTGGCAAAGAAAAAGGGAAAGTGAAGATAGGAGCCCCAAAATAGAGGATTGTAAAACTTAGAGATGAAAGAGACTTAAAGGTTTTGCTATCTCCCCAATTGTACAGATTAGGAAACTGAGGTTTGGAGAGGCTAAGTGACTTGTTCTTTGTTATGGCAGTAGCAAATGGCAGTCAGGATGTGAACTCAGATTGGCTTAAAATTCAATGTTTTTCCAATTATACCATATTAATACAACCAAACCCAAATCCTTTAGAGTTGCCATACTAATAAACATGGATCTATTTGCATGAACACTACTAGAAATCATGCCCTGGGTCTGAATTGAATCAAAGAAGGGCATGATTCTGAACATGCCAATTAATTGCTATTTCCCTCAGTTTTCTTATCTGAAAAATGGGAAAAATATTAGTATTTGCCATAATTTGCATGTAAAGCACATCAAAAACATTAAAAACACTATATAACCCTGAATGCCCATTGTATAGTCCTTCTAACAAGACCATATAATAAAGCCACTCTCTTCCACTTTCTGTAGAAAAAGGAATTGCTATTGATGACAGTTTCTTGAACGTAGATATAATTTGTGATCCAGGGTGTCTGTGTCATGCTCAGAGTAGAAGGAATTGCTGCCCACAGATGGAAAACAATGTTGAACATCACTATTAGGAGAGGAGGGTAGAAGATACTATCCAAAACACTGACTTCATCAGGGAAGCTTTGAGTGCCTTGAGATTTCACAAACAAGTCCATATTCTAAACCAGTGTTGCCCTTGTCTACCGTATTTCTCCAAAGTAAATCAAGTGTTTTCTAACTAAGGTATTAAGAGTTCTTTTGACTTCCTCATTATAGTAAGTGGTTTATGTCAGTTAAATACCTAAATTAAATTATTATAATCAGTGTCTATGTCTTTCTTCCATCCACCTCCCAATTTTTTATGTCAGTAATTTGTTTTAATAGGTCACATTGGAGTTGTTCTCATTGCACATCATTTTCCCCTCTCACTTTATAATTCCTTCTTCTAACTTTCTTGTAACTTTGAGTTTAGCTTTACTAAGTTGACAGTTTGACTACACAAGTTGAGCTAAATCAAGAATAAGTCCTATTTCAGCAACAAGTAATTTCTTATCTGTTAAAAATAAATATAATTTTCATCCTTTCTGAAGTTTTAATCATCTCTATGTCTTACTCTTTTTTGAAGAAAAAATCCATGATTCCTAAGTGTGAAGCTTTTGTATAGTCTACAAGTTTTTACTTTCACTTTATTCCTGATCTGTACTCCTCACCATCTTCACCTATTCCTAACTTTATACTGTATTAGAGTAATAAAGAGAGAGATACTTGACATAGTAGCTAGAGAGCCTTATATCCAGGCAGACTTACTTTCTCTAACATATAGTGGCTTGCATGACTAAATCAATTTACCTGTAAGACTATAGATAAGGCATCAACATAAATCACTAAAGCAGAGGGAAAGATCTTTATACAAATGAAATCTCAGATTTTTTCCTATCCTTACTTACATTCATAGACAACAATTTGTCCATTCATTCCTCAATTCATAGACATCCTCTTTGTTTGTAATGAATTTGTTAGTACAAAAGTAATGTTATGAAGATTTTGATACATAGGGAACCTCTCTTCCTTTTTTCTTTCTTTGGTCTCTTTGGGGTATATACTCAATGGGATCATTGAGACAAAGGAATCTAAACAGTTAGTGCCTTTTATAATAGTAACTAGTTTCTAGCCATGATGACCGCATTCTGAATTGTTTAGTATTTTTGTCATTTGTTTGATGTTATAGAAAATATGCCTATTGTATATGCAGATAAAATGCAACTAAAATGGTGGGTAACATAATAAATGAGAGACTTTGAAGAAAAACTATAGAATTATATAGAATCTAAGCTTGACATTTAGATTTTTTAAAGTTTGTTGCACAAGGACAGATCTCTGGGATACTTTAATAAAGCCATCCAAGTTGACAATAGTTAATTAATGGGTTTTGTCTTTTAACAATGCTGTATGTATTACTATTTAGTCCATATGTCTTCATATCTTTTCTGTAAACATATCATGATAGATTTTGTGGAATGTTTGGTTGAAATCTAAGTATGTTATGTTTATAGTGTTATCCTGATCTCCAAATCAGGGTTTGTTGTTGTTGTTGTTGTTGTTGTACAGTTGTTTCAGTTCAGTCTAACTTTTTGTGACCCATTTGGGAGATTCTTGATGAAGATACTGAAATGATTTGCCATTTCTTTCTCTAGCTCATTTTACAGATGAGGAAACTAAAGTAAACAGGGATAGTGACTTGCCCAGGCTCACAAAGGTGTGAGGCTGTATTTGAATTCATGAAGATGAATCTTCCTGATTCCAAACCCAATGTCTATTCAATCAGAATTATCCTGTTCAAAAAGGAAATAAGATTAGTCTGGCTAGCTGTTGACTTTTAATAACCACTGCCTCCCTTTCTAAATGCCCACAAAATATCCTTCTGATAATGTGCTATAAAACTTGGCTAGGAATAAAAGTTATACTCATTGGTCTATAATTTGCAGGTTCCATTTTCTTTCTATTCTTTTGAAAATTTGTCCTTTTGTCTTTTTTTTACTGATTATGGACTGCAAGTCAGTAACCTATCAGGGATAGTTCCTTTAGTACCTTAGGATGTAGTTGGTGAAGCTAAAAAGCCTATAATTGTGGCTTTTTCTACTTTTTCTCCATGCTTCTCTTGTTAATTCAATCTGTCCAAAAAGAAACTTGGCTGCTGCCTAGATTTAACTCCCACCACTCAACAGCTTGTCCCTTTCCCTTCACTCCCCACCCACCAAGTCCATGTGTCCTGTCTTTCCCCAAGCCAAACAGAGAAACATTGGAATCACATTCTAAGTTTCCCTTCCCAGTGACTACTTTTTTTCCAATTTGAAGAGAGTTTATTCTGGCAACCAAGATTTCACACTACTCACTACTCCTCCTCCTCCCTCCACATATTTGTCCCATATAGATCACCTATTAACTACAGTTAATGGTGTCACTTCATTCCTGCCTTTGACACTGTTCTAAAAGGGGACTTTCCTTTGAGCACTTTAAAATGCACATAAATATAACAGAAGTTTTTTTACTTAAAATTATAGAGTGGTTTCCTCACATATAAATGCCAAATGTAGCTCACATTTACACAACACTTTAGTGTTTGGAAAACACTTTACACACATTATTTCATTTGATCATTACAACTATCCTGTAAAGCTATGCTATTTTAAAACCCCATTTTACTTTCAGACAGCGAAACTGAGATGCAAAGAAGTTAGACTTACTCAGAGCCAGGAAGATGTGAAATGGGATTTCTCACAACTGCCTGACTCCAAGATCAGTATCCTAGCCAATACCATTTTGCAGGTCAAGGTTTTCTATTGCATCCAGGGCTGTCTCCAATTGTCCTGATCTATATCTGGTCCCTGGACTATATGGCTGTGGAGGAGAAATTGGGGCTGGCAATTTTACACAGCCTTCCCTCACTTAAATCCAATTCACTTGCATATAATAGCACCTTCTTAATGTCAAAGTCATCTTCAAGAATGAGGGACAAACAACAAGAGTAACAATGCTGCCTCACATAGAGAATTAGTATTCTAGAAATTGGGAAGGGGGATAATGGTGATCTGGGATGGTCAGAAAAGGCTTTACAGAAAAGGTTGCTCCTGAGTGGGGATGAACTGGATTCTTAAAGTGAAATGGGAAGGTAGAGAGAATTAAAGGTAGCTGGAATAAAATCCAGAAAGCAAGAGCATCCATTGATTGAGACATGTTTAGAGACAATATTCACTGGAAAATGCAAGTTCCTTAAGAACAGAGACCATTTTTGTCTTTGTTTTATCATCAGCTCATAGTTCAGTGCTTGATAATGGTATTGAAGGATATGGAATATTGAAGGAGATCAGCCTAGCTTGAGGGAAAGTTTTCTGTGAAAAATAAGGATGAAAATGGAGGTTGTAGCTAGATTGGGTGTGTTATAAGACATAGGCCCTAGAAGCAGAAAACTGGATTCTTGGTTTGCACTTACCATTTATGCATAAGTTATTTCCTCTCCCCAGCCTCAGTTTCCCGATCTGTAAAAAATGAATGGATTGGTCTATTAGATTATAGACCTACAGTTGGAAGGAACTTCAAAACCATCTTATCCAACTGTCTTATTTTATAGATGAGGAAATTGAGACCCAGAGAGGCTATACAGATGGGATTTAAAACCTGGTCTTCTGATTCCAGAAAAAAAGGACTTTTTCCATTGGCATTCAATGACTGTTTTCTTTCTTACTAGTCATAGATATTTATAGAATGAACCACAGTTCACTGAGTTATTGAAATCATAATTTTATTTTTAAAATAGTATTTCACTCTTTCCAATTACATTTAAAGGTAATTTTAAATATTCATTAAAAAAAACTTTTTGAGTTCCAAAATTTCTTCTTCCCTCCTCTCTGAAATAGTAAGCAATTTGATATGTCATACATGTTCAATTATGTAAAACATATTACCTTATTAATCATGTTGTGAAAGAAGACACAAACCCAAAGATGGAAAACATGAAAAAAATTCAGAAAGTGAAAAATAGTATGCTTCGATCTACATTCAGAATCCATCAGTTCTTTCTCTGAGGATAGATAGCATTTTTTTGTCATGAGTGCTTTGGAATTGTCTTGGATCACTGTATTGCTGAGAACAGCAAAGTGATTCACAGTTGATCATTGTACAATATTGCTCTTTTCATGTACAATGTAATATTGGTTCTGTTCACTTCACTTTGGATCAGTTCATGTAAGTCTTTCCAGGTTTTTCTGAAATGAGTTTGCTCATCCTTTTCTATAGCATTAAAACCATATATACCACAACTTGTTTAGCCATTCCCCAACTGATTGATATCCTCTCAATTTTCAATTCTTTGTTATCACAGAAAGAGCTGCTATAAATATTTTTGTACCAATAGATCCTTTCCCCCTTACTTTATTTCTTTGGGATACAGACCTACTAGTGGTATTGCTGGGCTAAGGCATAGGTGCAGCTTTATAGCTCTTTGAACATAGTTCCAAATTTTTCTCTAAAATGGTTGAACCAGTTCACAATACCACTAAAAATGTATTAGACCAAAGCTTCATAACTCATTTGTGTCATGGGTTCCTTGGGCAACCTGTGGAAGTCAATAGAACCCATCTCAGAATATTATTTTTAAATGCATAAAATAAAATACATAGGTTTACAAGGAAATTCAGTAGTATTGAAATGTAGTTTTATGTTTTGTGAATTTAAAATAAAAAAAAATTTATGTTTTAAGAATCTCATGCACCCCAAGTTAAGAATCCTATTCTAGATATGAAGTAGGGAATTCCTGACATGGAATTTCTCCACCTAGACAGATCAATACTACTACTAAGTCTGTATCTCAAAGAGATTATTAAAAAGAGAAAAGACATAGAAAAACAACGCATAGTTTTATAGTTCTTTGTGCATAGTTCTAATTTGATCTCCAGAATGGTTGGATCAGTTTACAGCTCCACCAATAGTGAATTATAGTTAAGTTCACACTTTTCAAGTAGAAGATATTATCTTATTAACACTCCAAAGTCTCTGGGCATGCCCTCAGCCTTCCTTGACTTAGCCAAAAGGAAGAATGCCTCAAAAGTGGGGTACTTTAGATCTCCAACAAAACCTATCTATGATGGTCATTTTCCCAACTAGCTGCTTATTATATAGCCGCTGTACTAATTTTTTACAAGCTCTCCTCTTTCCTGATACTTCCCCTCCATCTGTATGTAATTGTTTTCCTTAATAATTGCTACAGATAGATCCCCACAGTTTTATAGCTTGGTCTTAGCTCCAGACAGCCCACTCTTAAAGGGACCAATCTCTTTCCCAAGAACATTTAATTTTGAAACTACGATCTGGAGAGAGGCAGAAGGTCACGCAAATGGAAAGCAGTAGAAGACTATGTGTGATGACCCCAAAGGGCCCTTGCAGCTCTATGGTCCTAGAAATCTAAGCTCAGAGATAGAGCTTTTTGGAACTAAGGAAATGGCATCCAAAAGAAATGATTAATTGCTGACAGAAGGAACTACTTTGTACACAGAAAAAAAAGAGAAAAGGCAACTCCAAGTATCTGGAAAATTCAGGCAGGCCTTGTTTTTTAGAGTAAAAGTTCTCAGAGTAGATGAAATGCCAGAAAGGATGAGGGAATGTTTGGATTGGGACATTTCAGGAGAATTTAGTAAATATCTTTCCCTTTCAAGACACACACAAAACAAAAATGATTAAAAAAAAAAAAAAAAAAGTGGCCCAAAAGGTGACTTTCACCCTGGAAAATCACCTGGAGGCAAGTTGTTTTAGGAAAATCCTTTCCTTCGTCCGGGTAGGCCAGTTTGGAGGTTAGAGCAGGAAGCAAAGTTTAGTAAGAGGTTCTTAGACTTCTTCATAGGACCTTGAGCTCCCTTCCTCCATGACTCATCCTTCTCCCCAAAGAAAGACTTCTGTATCTAACTCTCCTTTTTAGAAAATCCATTAAAAGGAAGAGGCAGGGTGATGTAGTAACTAGGACACTGAGCATCTTGGACATCTGAATTCAAATCTCAAATCAGATATTTATTAGGGCATGTCATAAATTTTCTCTGCCTCAGTTTCCTCTCTATAAAGTGAGAGCTTTGGATTCAATGAAATAAAAGATTTCTTTCAGCCCAAAACTTATGCAGTAGAAGTAGTTTCAGTAGTGTGGGCCCTTTTCTCTAGATTAATAGGAAAATTGCAGGGAAGGTAAGAGTTACTCTAATTGTTTTAGTTTTTTAAATTAATTTCACTTAGGACACAGTCAATTCAGCATGAATTATATAAACGACATTGACACAGTGTTAGAGGTTCAAAGGCAAAAACAAAATAATTCTTGCTTTCAAGGATTTTATATTCTTTAAATTCCCCTCCTCTCCACTTTTCCTCCCTCTACTTTCCTCCTCACTTTCCTTATTCAACCTCCTCTCTCTTTTGGACTTAATTCAAGTGTCATCTTTTTCAGGCAACCTTCCCAACTTGTTCCAGCCCAGAGTGATTTCTCCCTTCTCTGAATTCTTGGCAATTACTGTCTATTTTGACCATACCATAAGAATCAAAGATTATTACGATCTTGAAGGAGGCTTAGAGATCTTCTACTCCAGCTTGTTCACTTTAAAGATGGGGAAACTGAGGCCCTGAGAAGTTATTGATTAGCCTTAGGACAGGTAGCCTAAGGACATTTCATCTGTAAAATGAACAGACCAGAATAGATGATCTCTTAGGTCATTTGAATTCTAAAGCTTTGACTTATGATCCAAGTATGAGGTCAGGTTTAGATATTTTGCAGTCATGCATTCTTGTGTGTATATCACTTATGGGGGCAGGTAGGGGTACAGTGAATAAGAGTGTGAATCCTAGAATCAGAAACCCTCATTTTCATGAGTTCAAATCCAGTCTCAGATATTTACTAGCTGTGTGACCTTGGGCAAGTCACTTAACACTATATTTGCCTCAGTTTCCCCATATGGCAAACCACTTAAGTATCTCTGCCAAGAAAATACCAAATGAGGTCATGAAAAATCAGATACAACTGACAAAAATTACTGAACAACCACAATCATCTATTATCTCAATCAACTCAGAATCTTGTCTGATTTAGCTTTGTATCCTAATAACTTGCACATATGTGCATATGTCCTACATACAGTAGGTGCTCAATAAGTGTTGATGAAGATGATTCTGCTAATGATGAAAATTAATGTTTTGAGCATTCCTTCCTCTTCTTCTTCCTTTCACTGTACCATTAAATCCATGAGATAACTGCCTGGCACAAATCATTGTCCAATCTAAACCTCAGTTTTCTCTTCTATAAAAAAACAAAACAAAACAACAACAATAACAACAAAAACAATTGAATTAGAGAGCTTCTAATGCCATCTTCATCCCTAGAGCAATAATTCTATGAGTATAAATTATTAAGGTCATCTGACAAATGCTTTTCCTCATTTACCCTAACATTCATGGGGATTCTTTAGTCCCAGCCACCTCATTCCTTGGCAGCTGCCTTTGCCTAAGCACTGGCTAGCTCTTTGATAAATGGGGGGTTGACTCTCCTTGTTCACACCCACTCAGCTTCAGCTAACTATTTGCTAAGGTACCAACAAATGACCTCACCAGCTCAGATGTCCCCAGTAGGGGACTTTGTAAAGCAGGATTCTTAACCTTTTTGTGTGTCATGGATCTCTATCCGTGTCAGTCTGCTAAAGCTTATGGACACACCTTCTCAGACTAATACTGTTAAATGCATAAACGAAAATACACAAGCTTACAAAGGAATCTTGAAATAGTTTTCTCTATCTTTATGTCTCTGTGTCTCTGTTGTTTCAGTCTCTCTCTCTGTGTCTCTGTCTTTCTTTGTCTTTATCTCTTTCTCTCCTCTGTCTTCTCTGTCTTTTCTTCTTCCTGTCTCTCTTTGTCTCTCTGTCTCTATCTCTGGCTCTTTCTCTGTTTCTCTGGCCCTTTCTCTCCTCTATCTGTCTTTCTGTCTTCTTTCTGTGTCTTTCTCTCTGCCTCTATCTCTGTTTCTCTCTGTGCATCTCTGTCTCTCTGTCTCTCTTTATCGCTCTATCTTTTCCTCTTTCTCTGTTTCTCTCTGCCTGTCTGTGTGTGTGTGTGTGTGTGTATGAATCTCTAATCATGGAAGTTGCAGGCAGTGTAGGGGAGTGGCAACTAAGATCCCAAAAGCTAAGTTCTGCTTTCTCTGCTATATAACTGTGTGACCCGGGGCAAATTATTCCCCTTTCCAGATCTCTCCCCAGCTGTAAAATGAGAGGACCCTAGGATCTCTGATGTTCTTGAGAGCTAGGTGGCCCTGTGGAAAGTGGGCTATCCTGGAGTCCAAAGTCCTAAGTTCAACTAGCCTTGGGTACTTGCTAGCTGGGTGACCCTGAGCAAGCCACTTAAACTCTGGTTTGGTTTCCTCATCAATAAAATGAAGATAGCACTTAGTCCCCAAAGTGAGATCAAATGAGATATTTTTTTCTAAAGTGTTTAGCACAGTGCTTGGCACATACTAGGTGCTTTCCTTTGGGGTTAGTAAGAGGACCTAGATTTCCTCCCTCCTTCCTTCTTGCCTTCCTTTCATTCTTCCTCTTCCTCCAGTACCTTCCTTCCTTCCTCCTTCACTTCCTCTCTCCTCCCTCTCTCCCTCCCTATATTCTTCCTTCCATCCTTCCTTCCTTCTTTCCTTCCTTCCTCCCTCCCTTCTTACCTTCCTGCCTTCCTTTAGGCTTTCCTGATTTCCTTCCTCCTTTCTTCCTTCTTTCCTCTCCATCTCACTTTCTTTTCTGCTTTCTTTCTCACCTTCCTCCCTTCTTCCCTCCCTTTCTCCCTCCTCCCTTCCTTCCCTTCCTTCTCTCCCTCCCTCCCTTCCCTCCCTTCTCTCCTTCCTTCCCTTCCCTCCGTTCTTTCCCTCTCTTCCTTCCCTTCCCTCCCTTCTTTCCCTCTCTTCCTTCCTTCCCCTCCTTTCTTTCCCTCTCTTCCTTCCTTCCTTTGTTCCTTCCTTCGTTCCTTCGTTCCTTCCTTCCTCCCTTCCTTCCTTCTTCCTTCTTTCCTTCCTTCTTCCTTCCTTTTTTCCCTATGATCCTAAAGATACTAAAGCTGATAGGAGCAACTAGAAACTCTTTCAAAAACATTCATTGCCTTCTCTGGGCTCTTGTTACTAAGGAAGCATTTCTTCTCAACCAACAATAGGGAACACTATCCCTGAAACTCAGTGGCTGGAGATGAAATGGGATCTTCTTACCTCCCCAAAGAAGACCTTACTGTACTTGATGTTAAACCCAGGGCTGTTAGAGTTTCTTTAAGTTGTATACTAATTTTCCAGGTTCTATGCCTGGCTCCTATTCAGTGCTTGGAAGGACAATCTGAGATTTCTTTTTCGACCCAGGAAATTTGTTCCCTCTGAAGCCCTTTTGGGGGAGCTGCTTCTTTTCATATCTGAGGGTAATGATGTTGATGGCAGCAAAGGCAGGAGGCTCATGAAAGCAGATGGTTTTTTGTGTGTGCAGAAATCCAAAGCTTACCAGTGGGGATGGGAGGGGGAACTCGGGTAGGGGGTTCAGCAGGTTTTCCCCCCAAACTGAGACAAAATAGTTTATTGTAAATACAGATTATAAAAATTACTTACTGTCAGAAGATGATGTGTACCCCATTAAATAGCAATTTAACGTAATTATAATCACGGGTGAGCTAAGGGTGAGCTAGACGAGTGCAATCCATCTTCCTGTCCACTGGCTGCAGCCACTCGGGGCTTGGACTCTGCGGGGAAAGCCTGTCTAGAGAACACCCTTGGCCATGAGACTGGGAGTCCCTGCAGCAAAGGCCAGTGGCCATGCTTGAGTGGTCCACTGGCCCAGCAGGGGTGGGGGTGGGCGTCTTTTCACAACTGGCTCCAGAGCCAGTCACGAGGAAGAAGAGCCCACTGCAGCTGAGGACTATAAAGTGAGGTTTCACTGAGCAAGTGGCAGATGGCCCCATCATGCTTGACTGTGTTGGAATTTTATGAGCATGGTGGATCCTTATTTACCCAACTAACAGAACTGTACACTTCTGCAGATGCACACACACACACACACACATACACACACACACACACACACACCACTTTATAGGAGCAGATCATCTTGCTCAATCAGTATAATTGTGACATTATTCCTCTTATAATGTGCTTTTGTTTCATGGGGGAACTGCATTTTCAGGGAAAAGGAGCCACCATATAAGAAAAATGGGCTAATTCCTCTGGACTAAGCCAGCTGCTTTCATCAAACACTTTAGTCCATTTGCTAATAAAAAAAAATGTGTGTATACAAACATACATACATACATACATATAGATATATAACATATTATATCTATATGTATGTATGTATGTATGTGTACACACATATACACATACTTTTTTTTTTTGGTCCAGACTTTTCATGATTTCAGAGAGGAATGAAAACATTTCTTCCCAATTGATTCACATCTGCAGATAATGTATTCCCTGGGGGACTGAGAAGTAAGGTGACTTCTAAAGGGTCACACAGTCAATAGATGTCAGAGGCAGTGCTAACTAGCTAGTTTTTTATAACAACAATAACTAGCATTTTAAAGTTTGCCAAATGCTATACAAATATTACCTTATCCTTACAACAATTCTGGGAGGTAGGTGCTATTATTATTCCTGAAGCTTACCCAGAAACACACAGCCAGGTTGTATCTGAGGGAGGATGTAGACTTGGGTCTTTCTGATGTCAAGTTTCTCTACTTTATGTACTATGCTACCTAGATGCCGTTAAGTGGTATATACATATATATTATATGTATAATATAGCATATAGATATATAAATGCATAATATGCAGGTATATAAATATGCACACACACATATATATGTATCTGTTAGGTTCTTACTAAGTGCTAATGAGATAATGAGATATTAGGTTCTTACTAAGTGCTAAGTCGGTACTTAACAATTCTCTAGTTCTGGTCTTTACTAAGATTCAACTCCTTTGAATTCCTGGGGAGGAGCTTGCATGCTTAGGAGGAGCAAGTTCATTGGTTGAAGTAATTCTTCCCAGAAACCCTTGCATTATCCCACGCCCATTCTCTGGGAAGATAAAAGAGCGTGGCACTCAAAAGATAGGAAGTCTTGTTTGGACCAAACTTGAGGCGGCTCTCTGGAGGAAGAAGTCTGTCCTCTAGACCAGAGAGTGATTGGCAGTTTCTGGAGACAACAGCACATTACATATTGGCACCCAACGTGGGGCAAGGACTTTTGCTTATCCTGACAAGGACTTATTCTGAGCCCTTCAGAGGAGCTAGACTGGACCATCACAATTTGGCGCCTGAACAGGGACTTGAACCCTGGACCCTCAGATTACATCTACGTTACATTATGTTACATCTATCGATCTATCTATCTATCTATCTATCTATAAATATATCAATAGATAGAAAGACAGGGAGGTAGGGGAAGAGAGAGAGACAGAGATAGAAAGAGAACACAGAAACACAGAAAAAGAATGACACAAACAGCAGAGGGAAAGATACAGAGAGAGAGAAAGAGCATGTTAGAATTTGCAACATTATCCCTTTAGATCCTTATAATAATCCTATGAATGAAATGCTATCATTATTTACATCTTACAGAAATGAGACTTAGTGTGATCAAGAGCCATGTTGTAAGTGGGTTGAGATGAAATTCGAACTCTGCTCTTCTTGACTCTGAGACTGGCTCTTTATTCACTGGGTGGCCTCTTGCTAATAAATGGTATTAAAAAACAATAAAACCAAATGGACTTCAATAAGATGAGAATATGGGGAGATGTGCTTCACCTCCAACACAAAGGGTTTGGATTAGACACCAGGAAAGAATTTAGGGACATTAATAAGCACTGGGATCCAATGGTGGTGTGTCATGTGGTTCTGATACCATCATCACTAGAGTGGGGGACATAGACTCAGTGACCTCCAAAGGCCTTCTCTTTATATCCATGTTTCAGCCTCCTTCTTGGAGTTTCTCAAAGATAGGTTCTGTGTCATTTCTCTTTACACAGAGCACGGAGTAGTCAGTTAATAAATATTTGTTGAACATGAAATGAGCTTTCTGGAGGCAGAGACAAGCAGCCTTACCTGCAGTAGAGAGTCTCTAAGGGTAGGAGACCAGGTTCATCCTTGAGAACAATACTATCCTAACCAAGAAAGGTTATAAGGAACCCAAATCTTTGTTTTCAGCTTCTTGTAAGGGGCTGACTCTGGCTCTTGTCTCACTCCCATTCTTTAAAATAGATCTCTTTTCATTTTGGAGATATGATATATGTTCCTTGAAGAGAAGGACTATGTTTCATTTTGTATCTCAAACTGTGTCTTTGCCCTTGGGCACTTATGACAATCTTATTAGATCGGATCCCCTGTTTCTCCCTTTTTTTTTTTTTCATCCCCAATCTGCTTCTTCCCCAGAATGATCTCTTATTCTTTCCCCTCACATTTCCATCTCTTTATCTGGATGCTTATATTCAATGACCAAAAGTTATTCCTCTCCCAGCTCTCCTGACTATCTGTTAAATAAATAAAGTTAGTTGACTCTGTGAATAGAGCCAGAAAGAATCATCTTCCTAGTTGTGTGATCCTGGGAAATTACTTAATCATGTTTGTCTTAATTTCCTCATCTATAAAATGAATGGGAAGAGGAATGACAAACCACTCTAGTCTCTTTGCCAACAAACCCCAAACGGGCTTATGAAGAATCAGACATGCCTGAAAAATGACTGAATAGCAAGCTTTTTGAGAGCAGGCATTACTTTTTTGCTTGTATTGGTATCCCCAGGCTTACAGGGCCTTTCACATTGTAAATGCTTAATAAATGCTCCCTGCCTTGCCTTGCCTTGCCTTGAATTAAACTTCACTATCATGATTGCCTTCCTCTGGATGCTTACCTGTTCATCAATGTCCTCTTTGAAAAGTAGTGTCCATGTTTTATACATATCCTTTTAAAATCCAATTTAGTAAAGTCTCTGAACATCCTCATTAGTTACTTCAGACAGATCCTGTTTTTCCTCATCAGAATTGTTTCTTTTTCTGTCTTCGAGTTTTTCATCCCTTCTACTTCCCCTATAGAATTTCAATTCATAGGATTCTACCCATTCTTCTTCCAAAATTCTTGAAATCTGCTCTCTAGGGTTCCATGTCACACTATGTCTGGATTTCATCTCCCTCTGTCCCAAAAGAAAATGCAATATACTACTAAGAGCATGAGGGTTTAGATAAACAATTACTTTACTAAGCAGAGGTACAAATGAGAACAGCTTCTTTCCATCTTTCAAATGCATCCCCTTCCAAAAATATACTCAGGGACACCCCTAAGCAAAAGCAACTTTCAAGGGAGTAAAAATTGGAAAATAATTCCATGGAGTGTCAGAAGTCTCTTGTTCAATATGTATAGTGATGCGAATGGTTCACATTTGGGTTTCAAATCAACCTCCGGGATCAGATTTAGAACAAGATTATTGAATTCTCCTTGTTTATTTCTTCATCTTTTGAAGGGTAAAATTAACATCAAGGCAAGTCAAGAAATTGTTTATTGTTCTGCTATTTAATAGAAAAAGAATTTATTGAATGTCCAATTGAATAATTGAAATCCTGCATCACTACATCTTGCCTCTCTGCCAGGCTTGTGATCTATTTTCCAAATGTTTCATCTAACTCCTCTTGTCCAAGTAGTCTGCAATATATTATGTTGGTAAAAATCACTTTTGTTTATTCCTCCTTTGATCTTTACCCACATGCTTTCCATTGTATTTCCTTCCCTCTAGCTCCTAGATTTTCCCTCATGAGTTTGCCTTCTTAATGTATGATGCTATACTCTGTTTCCTGCCTACCTTTTCCTCATTTTACTATCCCATTTCTTTCAAATAAGTCTTAACCATATAGGGATGTGTTTTCGCCATTAATTTCATGTCTAATAAATCTTCATACTGCCAACGAGGTAAAATTTGCCTCGTTGCAGTAGGACAAGCATCCTTTTTCTTCTAATTAGCCATCTCTTCTCCAGGCTAAATATTTTTCAGATGCCTCAACCGTTCTTTGAATATCACTTGCCGGATTCTCTACAGAAGGTGAAATTAGGGTTATATTTGGACAAATAGAGTCCAACTTTTTAATGTGGATTCAATTAAATTTATTGGAACAACAGAATGTTGTTCTTTAGATTGATAATTTACATTATGCTTTTACTATTTCAAAATGGTTTTCAATATCTATTCATGACATCCTATAGGTGTATAATACATTATAAATTGTTTCAGATACTTTTTCATCTATTATTTCAATGAATCTTTGCAAAACTGTAAGATATATAGGACATATCTTATTTTCATTTCACAGAATAAAATACTGAGGCTGAGAGGAATGAGGTGACTTATTCAAAGTCACATAGCTTAAGTGGCAGAGCTAGGCTGAGAATTTAAGTCATCTTCTTCCCCAAAGTCATTCCTCTTCCTAAGTTTCTTACTTACAATAAGGAAACTACCATCTTGATTCCTCCCTCTTCTTCAATCCCTATATCTAAACACTTGACAAATCGGTTTTTTTTTTGTTGTTGTTGTTTTTTTCCTGAGGCTGGGGTTAAGTGACTTGCCTAGGGTCACAGCTAGGAAATGTTAGGTGTCTGAGACCAGATTTGAACTCGAGTCCTCCTGAGTTCAAGACTGGTGCTCTATCCACTGTGCCACCTAGCTGCCCGGACAAATCTTATTAATTCTACCTCCACAAAACATTTTGATTCTGTCCTCTTTACTTACAGTATTACCAGCCTAGCTCTGGCTCTCCTAATCTCTCTTTTGGACTAAGACAATGGTCTTCTAGTCTCCAACCCATCCTCCACACAACTGCCAAAGCAATATTTCTATAGCATTTGTCTTTTCATAAAACTTTATTGGATTGCTATTGCCTCTAGGATAAAATATGAATTCCTCTGTTTGGCATTTAAATCCCTTTATAACTTAGCTCCAGTTTTACTTTTCTAGACCTATTATTATCCTATCCTTTATCTATCTATCTATCTATCTATCTATCTATCTATCTATCTATCTATCTATCTATCTATCTATATATCTCCTACTGTCCAGTTAAACTGTCTTACTTTCTGATACTCACATACAATATTCTTATCACAGTATTTACTACATAGTAATTATTATGAGAGGCTTATTCATTTCCTTTTCATCTTTTCACATGCCTTTTCATAGGCTCTTCATCATGTCTATTAATATACTCTCTTCTCAACTCTTCCTCTTGGAATCCCTAATATTTTTCAAAGATGAGTTCAAGTGCCACTTTCTAAATGAAGTCATTTCTATAGATGCTATTTCTCCACAAAATTATCTTGTATTTATTTTGTATTTTTTGGATATATTTACCATATGTGCATAATATCTCTTCTTAGAGAATATGAGTCTAGCAAGTCATTTATTAAGCACTTATTCTATACCAAGCACTGTGATAAGTACTAGAGACACAAAGAAAGGCAAAAGGCAGTTCAAACTAATGGGAAAGACAACATACAAACAATGACTTTCAAACAAGATTTAGACAAGATAAATTAGTCTATTTCCTTTTTGGTCTTTGTATCTCTAGCACCTAGCATAGTGCCTTCCATATAAGAGATGTTTAATAAATGCTTATTGATTGATTGGTTAGTTGACAGTTGGAGCTCTTTTCATTATACCATATTTTTTCACCCATGTCCTTTTACTAATTCTAATTCATGTATGTAACTGGCCCATTCCAGTCATTCCTTATTTGGGTCACAGAGAAAACATTAGCATATTAAGCGGACTAGTCTAAGACTATTTCTATTTGACATCGAAACAACTGCGCAGTCTTCTAGATGTTTATCAACATGCTGAATATCCAGCCATTCTTCATCCATATAATTTGGATCTCATGGAGGGTGGACCCAATCTAAGAGAAGCAATAAGAAGGAATGCTAAGATAGCATCAACTTCTTTCTGAAAAATTTTTTATGATATAAGCACAATTTTCTCATGATATATTGTAGGTCCAGTGAGTCAATAAGTCAATAAATATTTATCAATCACCTACTGTAACCAGGTACTATGCTAAGTGCTGGGTTACAAAGAAAGGCAAAAACTATTTGACAAAAACTACTGAGAACCTAGAGAGATGACAGAGGGGACTGAGTGTGGATCACATCATAGCATTTTCACTCTTTTTGGTGTTGTTTGCTTGCATTTTATTTTATTTCTCTTTTTTTCTTTTTTAAAATGATTTTTTCTTGTGCAGCAAGGTAATTGTATAAATATGTATGCATATATTAGATTTAATGTGTATTTTTACCATGTTTAACATATATTGGATTACTTGCCATCTAGGGAAGAGGTGGAAAGGGGAGAAAAATTGGAAGCAAGGTTTTGCAAGGGTCAATGTTGAAAAATTATCCATGCACATGTTTTTGAAAATAAAAAAGCTTTAATTAAAAAAAAACACAAAGAAAGGTAAAAAAAAAAACCAACACCCAAATAAACAAACCCCCAGTACCTGTCCTTAAGAAGCTCCTAATCTAATGGGGGAAACAATTCAGTTTAATTAAATAAACATTTATTTATATTTTTAATAAAATAATATTTTTTCCAAATTATATGTAAAAATTTTAACAATTTTTAAAAAAAAACTTTCCCTCATCTGGCCCTTCCTGAGATGGTAAGCAATTTTATATAGAATATTCATGTACAATTATGCAAAACATGAAATAAGCATTTATTGAGGATTTATTATTTGCAAGTTGCTATTCTGGGCAGTAATTGGAGGATAGAATAAATCACTGAATATTTATTAAATGCTTAGTATGGGGCAGGCACTGTACCAGGCAATGGAGATTAATTAGAAATTAGGGAGACCAGTTAGGTAACTATTGCAATAGTTAGACAAGGGTCAATGAGGATTTGAATGAGGGTAATAGTCATGTGTGTGGAGAGAAAGGAACAGATAAAGACAGATGCTGTGAAGGTAGAATTAGTAAGATTTGACAATTATTAGATACATCCTTTATGATTCAGGGGAAATGTCAGGGTTCAAAACCAAGATGACTGGAAAGATGATGATGCTCCTAAGAGATATTCAGAAATTTAGAAGAGGAATAGATCTAGGTGGGGAAAAGATTATGAGCTATTTGGGGGGCATGTTGAGTTTGAGATGCTTATAAGAGGGAAGACATAGTCACTGATCTCATAAAGTGTACAAGCCATGAAAGGGGAAAGAGTAGGACAACAGAAAAGGATACAAGTTTGTGTAAAATTGGAAATGAGAGGGAAAAAATGCAAAGAGGATTTTGTGTTGCCTTTGGAAGAGGTTGGAAAACTCCACTAGTCAAAAGCACCTGCTAAAATGTCAGTCCATAAATTTCCCTTGGAAATGGGGCCGCGGTTTCTCTTTCTTGTATTCAACTTAAGGCAAGAAGAACAGTTTGCAGTGTTCACACAAGCTCCTCTCACTGGGCGACGTCTGCAAAAACCCATCAAGCACAAAGGGCTCCCCTAGTGTTTGACAACTTACTCCTTATGCTCACTAATTTTTCATTAAGAAGAATGACAAGAAAAGAGATAGCTGCTCAGTAATATTTCACCAATGGTGACATACTAAGATTAAAGAGAGAGATATACATAAACTATTATCTTTTCTTCCTTAGTCTTTCCAATTCTGCTTTCTTTCAGAACAGCCACAAACCTCTAGAGATGAGAGGACATAGACAAATACATATGTGCACCTGAGCCATGATGCATGATATACCCATATACATAGACAACAGACATAATGTACACAAAATGCATGTTCAGCTACATAAAATATGAATACATACCCATACATGATGAGCACACACGTGTGTGTAATACAAAGGCACATGATCAGAAAGGGAGGAAAGAAGTGAAAGAGGGAGAAGGGGAAGAAGAAAGGCAGGGAAGAAGAAGAAAGGAAGGAAAGAAGAAAATAATGAACAAGAAAGAAATAAAGGAAAGAAAGAAAAAAGGAAGGAGGGAACAAAGGAAGGAAATAAGTAGTGAGTGGGCACTGTGCTAAGCACTTTACAATTATCTTGTTTGATATAACAGTCTTGAGGGGTAAGTGCTATTATGACCCCCATTTTTCATTTAAGGAAACCAGGGCAGAAGTGACTTGTTCAGGGACACACAACTCTTAAGCATCTGAGACTGGATTTGAGTTTGGTCTTCCTTTTTTTCCCCCTTTGTTTATTTTTCCTTTTTTATGAGGCAACTGAGTGACTTGCCCATGGTCACACAGCTAGGAAAGGAGGTGTTAAGTGAGTGAGACCAGATTTGAACTCAGATCCTCAATTCCAGGGCCAGTGCTCTATCCACTGTGTCATCTAGTTACCCCAGAGCTCAGTCTTCCTGACCCTATATACCTAATCCTAAATGAATTTGTGATCTCATTGATTTGGATGTTCTCTCCAATGACATGGAACCCACTCATTCACATATTTCCCCCATGTCTTCCCATAAGTTCAGCTCAAAAGATCTATCCAATATAGTTGAATGAGTGGATGTAGGGCTTCCTCACTTTCTCCTGCAACCTGGGTGATACCAGTATGGAGCATTCAGTACATCGACATGATATTCCTCGCCACATGACCAGTCCATGTTCTTTTTCAATCATACCTTGCCATAATGATATTCTTTACTTTAGTTCCTCTTCAGAGATATTCATTGGTTTTACACTGAAACCTCCTCCTACCCACTATGTATGTCCCCATTGTCTTTCCTTGTGAAAAATTCATTTTAATTCTTTGGAGACTATAGTGTTCTACATTGCATAGCCATAGACTCGGCATATAGAATATTGGTACCAAAAAGATGCATCTTTGTTTGTGGGATAAGCCTGGGGCTCATTAAAGGAGCTTTGAAATTTCCTGAAGACAGTCTAGCCCACTTTCTTCCTGAATAGCCCATGCAGGGTATCCCAGATACTAAATTATATAAAGAAAGAAAAGAAAAGCCCCTTGTCCTCAAGAATCTTACTTTCTATTTGGAAAAATAAGGTACACATGAAAAAATTTGAGAACAACACAATGTCTCCAAGAGGAGCACAGACAAGAAGTGGAAAATGACACTTTGGTGGGGAGAGGGATCACAGGTGGTGTTCAGGCAGTAAGTCTCTTAGGAAGTGGGGATGGAAACCAGACCTTGAGACATCAGTAACAGATAGGATTTGGATAGGGGTAAAAGAGAAGGGAGAGAATTCTGATAAAGTGTTATGGTATGAGTAAAAAATATAGAAAGCACATGTCACCTTCAAGGGACAGTAAATGAGCAAAAACAGTTTTGCCCTAAAATCTGGTTCAAATCTCAACTCTTGAAGAAATCCTTACCCAACAATTCCAACTCAAATTTACTTCTCCCATGCCTTAAAGACTCCAAACAATTTTCTGTAGTTACCATGAAGGTCCTGATCATGTGTTGCCTCCTCTAGGAGCCTCTCCCATTAAACACTGGGGGCAAGTACTCTTCTTTGAGCTCTTCCTAAAGCCTAATGTCCTTTTATGGCTCATTTGGGACAGTTAGGTTGTATAGCATATAGAGCTGGGCCATATAGTCATGGCTTCATATGGTCTTCAATGGAAAGAAGTAGGTTTCTGGTGCCATCTCTTAGCCATAGCAGAGTCCTTGGGTAGTGGTATCATACCTTCACCCAGGTTGGGAGACAGGGTCTAAAGTCCTTCCCTTACAGGGACGGCCATGCACTTCTTCCTCCTTAATGGACAATAGGGAAGATCACTGGATTTGGAGCTGAAGAATATAGAATTCAAGTCTCAATTCTTCTTTTATTCACTTAACTGTTCTAAGCCTCCATTTATTTCCCCCTCTATAAAATGGAAATGGTAATATTTGAATTTTATTATCTGTGTATTTTTAAAAGAGAACTTTGTTCTGGAGAATAGTTTTGTATAGTAAAAAGAATTGTACGATGGCCCAATTGCAACCCAGTCCCCCTTTCTCTAATTAAATTCTAGGTTCATATCACTTTCTATCTGCAGTGACTATTTCCAAATACATATGCTGATAGATCAACTCAACAGAGTGGCCATCCAACTATAAGGCATAGTCTGGACAATGCAAGAAGCCATTTAATTTATCCTGTGTGGATTTTGGGGGGGATTCCTCTTTTGAGTAATCTTGAATCTCATTCAAGAGTCACGGTAATATTTTAGGGCCTGATATAATTGGCACAATGCCATTCACAAATAGGAGCATAGGAAAAAATTCACCATCAATAGGTTTCTCTCTTCCATTTCACCCTTCACAGAATATCCTTCAGCAAATGTCTTTGGTGAGCAGATGTCTTCCTGCTTTATTCTTTGTTTGATTCTAATAATTACTGACTAAAGTTATAGCACTTCATATATACCTATGAGACTTCTTGCTTGAAGAGAACCTTTAAAGCTTTATTTTGTTTTACTGAGTCAAAATTTTCTTTGTTAGATTTCAAACATTAATGACATGTTCCTGTCCTCATGGAACTTACAGAATAGTAAGAAGTATGAACAATTTGTACTATTAAATTACTATAAAGCAGATTGATTAAACAAAAGGATTTGATTAAGCATGTACTATTTTGGCCAAGTCATCTCTCTATTCCAGTTTTCTCATATGTAAGTCCTTTCTATCACTAAAATTATGTTTCTCTGCTATAATAAGTTTTATGGAAAGCTTCCCATGGATTCCAGTATCATATGTTGACTACTCAGAATAATTGCTTTTTGGATTGGATTGGATGGGTTTGGATTTCTTATCCTAGTTGGAAAAAAAGGCAACATTCACCTTCAGTTTTTTTCTTGTGTGAATCTAACTCCTAAAATATCACGACTGTGAGATCTGTAGCCTAGGAAACACTGCTTTTCCCTCTCATTCCCTCCCTCCCCAACTTTTCCATTCTGAGCCCCCATGTTTCCCTCCCCTCATCCCTGGCCTACCTCTGCCCCACACTCAAACCCCCAAACATTGGAACTAAGGGAGTCAGGCTATTAGAGTAATTTACATAGTAATTAACAAGGTTCCACTTGCTTCCTCCCGCAGCCAAAAAATAAATCTGTCTGCATCCCTTAAGATTTTCCAGTCCCCCAGGCCTTGCTTCAAAGAGTGGGAAGGGGAGGCATTTTGGGGCTCTTCCCCTTCCAAAGTCCCAGTTACGCTTCCTCAGGGCATGGGAAAACAACAAACATCTCTACAATCCCAGCTGGGAAGTATAATGAGGTTTGGGGACAGGAGAATGCTTTGTGTGCTGTTGAGACCCCACATCCAGAGAAGGAAGGAATAAGATTCTTGGGGGTGTTCAGCCTGGTCACCCAGGGCACAAAGAGAGGGAAAGACAAGCGAATATGTTCAGTCTGCCCTCCCTGAGACCAAGATTGCCAAGAGCCTTTCTCATGGGCAGCTCTGAAGAGAGGGTCTGATATTCTTTGACTTTTCTTAAAAGGAGAACCAGGGTCATATTCACTGTCATTATCAGGGTCTGCCAGATTTTGCTGTTGGTCTTACTCACACTTAGTGAAAGATAAATGTGGGCCCTCTTCTCTGGGTCCTGGACCATATGTGAGTTCCAAGGGATTCCATTGTACCCTTAGGACCATTGAAACTTTCCATTTGACTCCAGCTAAAACCTTTATGGGTTGTTTTCCCCCATTAGAATATGAACTTCTTCAGAGCAGACTGTCTCATTTGTCTAATTACATATCCAGCACTTAGCATAGGGCCTGGTACATAGTTAGAGCTTACTTAATAAATGATTTTTTAATTCATTCTACTCGTATCTCACTCTTGTGACATGAAATTTGGCCTCCTGAATCTTTGGCAATATATTCTGATTCCTAATGTTTTAGATGCATCCTCATATACTTTTAGAATTAGAAGGGGCCTCAGAGAATTCCCAGGTCAACACCTTTCCATTATATATACCTAAAGAAGCCTGAGGTGGGAGAACAGGGAATGGGGGGAAGGAAATAATCTCTTTTAGATAAAATGGAGTACTATTTGTTCTAATTATTATCTGTTATTTCCGTCATGTCTAAGTCTTTGTGATCCCATTTGGGTTTTTCTAGGCAAAGATTCTGTTTTGCCATTTCTTTCTCATTTTACAGATGAGGAAACTGAGGCAAACAGAGTGAAGTGACTTTCCCATGGTCACACAGCTAGTAAGTGCCTGAAGCCAGATTTGAACTCATAAAGATGAGCCTTCCTGACTCTAACCTATTCTATCCACTGTAACATCTAGCTCCCTGCAATGGAATATTATTATTCCATAAGAAGTGACAAAGGGGATAGATTTAGAGAAACTTGGGAAGCTTTGTATGAACTGATGAGAAGGGATTTTGTAAACAACGTAAACAATTTGGTAACAAATAACAACCTTGAAACACTTAAGATTTCTGATCAATGCAATGACCAGTGAAAGTTTTAGAAGATTAATGTTAGCACCTGCTACCAACCTCTTGACAGAGAGATGATGGATACAAAGTAAGGAAGGAGATACACATTTTTGGACATGGTCAATTTTGAAATTTGTATTACTTGACTATACATATCTGCTACAAGGATTTTCTTCCTTTCTTTTTCTTTTTTTAATATGGGGTAATGGGTAAGAAAAAGAAAAAAATAAAAATTTGTTAATTTAAAAAATAAAATAAACTTTAAAAAATAAGATTGCACAGTTAGTTGAGAAGGCAGGACTAAAATTCATGATTTCTTACTTCTAATTCAGTGTTCTCCCAGGCCATCATGTGATGCGTGACAATAATTCAAACTCATGAACAAACCATTCCTATCTAATATTTAAACCTTGTCACTAAGCTCTAGTACCCATTCTCTTCCCTAATCTTTTCTCTCTATTGTTCTTCATATCAAACATTTATTAAGCACCTACTCTCTGCCAGGTACAACTTACTTGTCATTTATATATGCTGGGAGGCAATGTGGGGTAATACTTTATGTGGCTTTGACACTGATTTCTAAGACTAGGTTTCCAAGTCCCCATAGAGGCTGGGCTTTGTGAATATAGACCAGTATTCTGGCTCTCTGAGCATGAGTTTTTTCATCTGTAAAACTGAAATTATATTAGGGGATAGCAAATGATTTAAAGTACATAAAGTAGATACAGAGGCAAGGAATAGAACTGTGATTTCTCTGCGATAGGGAGCTCCTGGATGAGGAGTTGCCATTGTACGTCAGCAACTTACAGAGATATTTCAGAGTCAGCTGTGATTTGGGAGGCTATATAGGATCTTGTAATTGAATGTAGGGTGCTGATATTATAGTTTATTATCAGTAATTATATACACATATATCTGAGGGCACATAAAAATTTCTCAAGTGAAAAGGAGTCCCAACATCATTTATTCCTTAGGTGGCCCAGTGGATAGAGCATAGGCTTGTAGTCAGGAAGACCTGAGTTCAAAAATGGCCTCAGACATATTCTGGCTATGTAACCTTTGTCAAATCAGTCAACCTGGGTCTTTCTCAGCTTTCTCAACTGCAAAATGGGGATAAAGTTTAAGAACCTCTGCTCTGGAGCACTGAAAAGTTGAATGAATTATCTAGATTGCACAGCCAAGACATGACTAATGCAAAACTCGACCCAGATTTTCATGATTTTAGGGTCAATTTTCTATCCAATTGCACTATGGAAGAGTCAAAGAAGGAAAGTGGATAGAGATCCATCCATGTAGCTAGAAAGATCTGGGTACAAGTATGACCCCTGACCCATACTGGCTGTGTGGCCCTGGACAAGTCACTTCACCCTGCTTGCCTCCATGTCCTCATCTGTAAAAATGAGCTGGAGAATGAAATGACAAACTAGTCCAGTTTCTCTAGATAACCCAAATGGACTCACAAAGAGTTAGACACAACTGAACAACAAAATAAATTTCATTTGCATACACTTATATGTGCATATGTCATATATGCGTATGTCTCTTTTCTCATTCAATTTTTTTTAAACTTCTCTGTAAGACTGGGAATGGGGGAGGTGCTGAGAGAAGCAGAAGAAATACTGCAAATGGGCAAAGGGATTATCTTGGGAGCCAGAGTAGTACACACACACACATACACACACATGCACTTACATATAAAATGTCATGTATATGCACATACACATGAACTTAATACATACTTACATATATACATATTCCCATATTTGTTGATATTTATATATATATATATATATACATACCATCTATATGTGATTTCATTTATATGGGAGATATCTCTATGTATGCATGTATGTGTATGTATAGATACACAAATTTATGCAAAATAGCTAATATTTATATAACTTTTAAGCTTTGTACATATTATCTCATTGTATCCTTACAACTGCCTTGGGAAACAGGTGCTATTTCATACCTGTTTTGTGGACAAGGAAAGTATTTAATGATTTGCCTAAGATCATACAGGTAAGAAGAGGCTGGCTTTGAACCTTATTTTTCTCTTGTATGTTCCTGACCCAAAGTCCATCACTCCCTCCATCAACCCATCTGCCTAATGGAATGGAATGCTTTCTCTTCAATGGCTTATGATCTGCCTTTTGATTCATATGGAAGAGGATATTAATATTGCAGTATAAGTATGTCCTATAGCCATATTAGAAATAGCAAGGAGGGGAGGTTATAGGCACTGCTTCCAAAAGAGATCTAAATAGTATAATTTGTCCCCAACTGACATGGATTGACACCCTTCAGAACAAAATGCCAGAATTGGAATTACAGATCATTTAGTCCATAAGTAGTCCTATCTGTGGATCAAAGTCCATCAACCTCTGTCTACTTCAGCTTTCTCAACTGTAAAAGGGGGATGATTATAGGATCTCCCTTCCAGGACTGTTATGAGGATAATATTTGTAAAGCACTTAGCACAGTACCTAGAATACAATAGGTGCTTAATAAGTGTTTGTTTCCTTCCTTCCATCCCTATTATACAGAGATAGACACTGAACCCAAATTGCCAAGGTTACATAGCTATTAGAGGACAGTTCTAAGATTCAAGTCCAATTCTTCTGATTCTCACCAAGCTCAGAGATCTTTCTACTACATCATGTGGAGCCCAGGCATTAAGAAAGTCTTTATGCGGAAGGGAAGAGAAAATGAATTGTAGAGAAGACACTGATCCTCCTTTCCAGATAATTAAAGTGCAACAACACTTGCTGTGGCACAGAGCATTTCTCCCCACATACTTTTCTACTCTCCACCAAACAATTCATGAAATTTCTATTCATAATACCTTTGAGATTGGCTAATTCAAATGAGTCATTTTACAACTAGAGAAACTGAGGCCCAGAACAGTGCAATGAGTTGCTCGCTGGAAGAGCTGAGAATAGATCTCAAGATTTATGACTGCATCCCCATGCTCTTTTTACAACACCTTTCTTTATTATCCATGCAATGTAAGGTTACTTGCTTATCTCAAAGTACTGTTGTAAGAAAAATGAGATAATGGATGCAAAAGGCCTTTGAAAAAGAAGGAATTACCAAGGTAGGGGTAATTATTATTAGAAAGGTATAGCAACTTCTCTGGGTTCCTTAAATTGGGATTTCATTTCATCCCTTTAAATGGAATCTACATCCCCAGTGTTCATGAGTCATGCTTTCCAGCTCCTGCTATTTCAACATATCACTTTCAGCCAACCTATTTTGCAGACCAAACTCCATAATGACAGATTATTTTCTTCCAGCCCTCAACTTGCAAAACCAAGAAAAGTATTTTAAACACGTAGCTCAGAATTATTCACAAGCTTAAACGTGTGGTTGCTTGGCAGAGAAAATGGATTTCTCAGCCAAGAGTTGGGACTGAGATTTCTTCTGCTCTGGTTTCTGCCGAGCTTTGTAGTTGAAGTTTTCCAACAGTATTAATATCCTTTAAAAAAATAATAGCTCCAAAACTCATTTCTGGGTCATGCAATTCCCCACAATTCCATTCCTTTGGCTGTCAGAAGATAGTCATTTATCCGGCAGATTCAGTAGTGTTTATATTGTGACTCTTGCTTAGCAGGACTCTTTCTTTGTGCCAAGAGGTCCCAGAGATGTGGACTTCTCTGCTGAAAGAGGCTTTCAAAGGTCATCCAGTGTATTTCCTGGCTTCCAGGAAAGTCTTTTTATAAATGAATTTTTTTTTAATTTAATAGGCATCAAATAGAACAAATACTTATATATATATATATATACAATACAATAGAAAAAGATGATTCTATATAAAACAGCAAGTATCTATTGTATACAATTTGCTTTTCTTTTAAAGCATCTAAAGAAATCAACATCGAACTTCAAAAGTTATCTTGTTTGTCTGGTCTTTCTAGTTTTCCTTCTGTTCTCCATTTAAAAAAAAAAAAGGTGCCTCAATGACTCTCTTATCTGTCTCTCCTTTTTTTCTCCTTCCCTCCTTTCTTTTCTTTTCTTCTTTCCTTTCCTTTATTCTTATTTGTTTCCTTCCTTCTCTCCTTTCCTCTTTCCCTCCCTTTTCTTCTTTCTCCCTCTCTCCTTCTTATTCCTTTCTCTCTTTCTCTCCTTTCTTTCCTTCCTCTTCCTCCTCCTCTTTCCTTTTCCTTTCTCCTCCAACACCATACAATTACCAAATGCTCCACTAAACAAAGAAAAAAGAAAAGAAAAAGGATTGTAATGTGTGTGTCTGTCTGTATAAAAGCAAAACAAATTCCCACATTGACCAAGTCCAAAAATGTATATCTTGTTCTGCATCTTGAATCCATCATTTCTCTGTCAAAGGTCTTCTGGGAAGGTCAAGAGTAAACCTACTCCAGGCCAGTCAGAACCTTCCCATTTTAAAATATTTTCTGACAGAGCAAGTAAGGTTTTCCCTCATCTATCTTAGTCATCTATTTCAAAGTCTCAGGAATTCTCTCCATAAAAAAAGTTACTTATTTCAACTGGAATCCCTCTTGCATTTACTTAAACTCATTCCTTCTGTTTTTCTTCTCTGTAGAGACAATGTAGTCAACCAATCTCCTACATATCAACCATAATTATAGGTACAATACTCTATATACAGGATCTGGAACAATCCAGGTGGAAGGTTTAATGGAAATCAGGCTACAAAATGAAAACAAATCAAATTTCCTTTTGACTATTTTTCCTTTCACTCTGTTGTGTGTGTGTGTGTGTGTGTGTGTGTGTGTGTGTGTGTGTGTGTGTTTAAATTTCTGTATGATGTTAAAATGAGGGAAGCAGAAAGGATTCTGAGTGAATAATGTAATTATCCTGGAATGAGGAATGACAGAGAAAAAAAAATAAAACTAGATTTCTGGTGATTAAGACCTGAGTTTGCTAACTAACATTATAGCTAATGTTTATATAGTACATTAAGATTTACAAAATGCTTTACAAATATGTACAAAGTAATACCTCTGGGCTTACTTTTCTCAATCCTACCTTCCACTGAAAAGTTAGGTATTCCAAGGGCAGTTGACTACTTCCCTCAGAATATTAGAGGTAACCCTAAGTGGTTAGGGGTGGTATTTTACCACAAGCCCCCATCTGTTGTGTTTTCCCATACATATACATTAATTATCAATTAGCCAGTCAGAGTTAATTAGTTTTTTAATAGGGATATTTACTGAGATAGTATAGTAACACTATTTGGTATAAAATATTTTCCCCAAACCAAAATACATTCTCTCATGAACAAAGTTCAGGGAAAAGTGAGCTCAGACTTAACAGATCTAGCAAAATACTAACTTATGGATCTTGATAACCAATAGAAGCTCAGGTGAGTATAATATCCTAACCTTTCCCACCTCCCTCTAGCCCTATACTGACTGATCTGTTTTATTTTGTTTTTTTAAATATATTCAAACCATCCTTAAAATTTAATTAACTCAGGGGATTAAAGACTTGAGCCATTGACTTTACTTTTGATCAGGTGATTGCAAAATAGCCCTGAAGTTAGGAGGACCTAAGTTCAAATCTGACCTCAGACACTTAATACTTCCTAGCTGTGTGACCCTAGGCAAGTCACTTAACCCCAAGAAAAAAGAGAGAGAGAGAGAGAGAGAGAGAGAGAGAGAGAGAGAGAGAGAGAGAGAGAGAGAGAGAGACTTACATGAACTGATGCTAAGTGAAATGAGCAGAACAAGGAGATCATTGTACGCAGCAACAGCAAGATTATATAATAATCAATTCTGATGGATATGGCTCTTTTAAACGATGATTCAGGCCAGTTCCAATGATCTTGTGATAAAGAGAGTCATCTACACCCAGAGAGAGAACTGTGGGAGATAAGTATGAATGCAAAACAGCATTTTCACTCTTTTTGTTGTTTACTTGCATTTTATTTTCTTTCTTGTTTTTCTGATTTGATTTTTTCTTTTGCAGCAAGATAATTGTATAAATATGTATGCATATATTAGATTTAACATATATTTTTACCATGTTTAATATATATGGGATTACTTGCCATCTAGGAGAAAGGATGGGGAGAAAGGGGGGGAAATTGGAACACAAGTCTTTAATCCCCTGAGTCCCCAGTGGGGACTGGGTCAGGAAAAACAGGAGAGAGAATTTTTGCTCTCTCTTAAGATCTGTAAAACTCTTTGCAAGGCTAGATTCTGATCCCATTTCCTGGGATAGATACTTGTACTTCCCACTAGAGGTATCTTGCTATTGAAGAGCACTAAGGAGCTTCCATTCTTATAAGGAGCCCAACAAAAACAGAACAAGGTGTACAAAGAATAAATATTGAAAATAAATACAATTATAAATACAATAGTTAAAAACAAAGTAATTACATATATAATCTATGGGAAATTGCTTCTCTTCTCAATGAGGGAGGAGAAGGAAGGAAAAATCTGGAACTCAAATTAAAAAAAAAAGAATGTTAGTTGCTTTCACATTTAATTGAGGAAAATACATTATTAAAATATTACATTAAATTAAATCTCAGAGAGATTTTTTTTAAAGTAATTTAGGACAGGAGTTGGGGGCAAGACATGAGGACCACATTTAGCATGGTGTCTGGCCCATAATTGGTGCTTAATAAATGTTCATTGAATTAAATTATAGATAATACACAAACTGCATCTTGAAAGAAAAGAGGTAAGTATGCATTCCAAACATGTCAGAGTATCAGTGCAAAGCCATGGAGATAAGGAGCAAAATATCAAAAACTCTTTATCAAGCATCTTCTCTGTGCACAGTTCTTTGTCACCCCAAAGAAAGAACTTAGTATTGTGGATGAACCATAATGAGGCTGATTTCCAAATAAAATCTGGATTTAAGCACAAATGTTAGCTGACATAGTATTTTACCACCTGCAAAGTTCTATTTACACCTATTTTTCTTTGAGTCTTCTGGTAACTTGGTGAACTAAGTCCTGTAAGTCTCTTTGCCCTATTTTACAGCTGAAGAAATTGAGATTCAGAAAGGCTAAGTGCCTTTCACATAGTCACATATTTTGCAAAGAAAATTTGAATTTAGATCTTTCCGAGCCCAGATATCAAGCACTGACTTTATTTCCATTGTAATTTCTTTTTGATTACCAGTTTGCAAAAAAAGCTATCATCAGAGATAAGTTTTGTTCTTCTCTGGCAGAGCCCCTAAGTAACTCATTGCTCATATTCTGCCATTCAAGGACCTGGGGCCCTGCTTCAAAGCATAGCTCTGCCTTATCCCCCATGGTAAATTATCAGAACAATAACACATTCCCTTGTATGCCAAGGCTAGTCTCTCCGAAAACTAGATTGCCCAGTTTATTAAGACAGTGAAGACAGACGACATCCCATGTTTATTATATCACTTTCCTAATAACATCCCCCCACACCCAATGGAGTTAGGGGGAAAGATGGTAAACCTGTGATTTCATTGATATAAGAAACTCCTTGTGAAGAAACTTTCTTTTTCTTTAATTAAAGCTTTTTATTTTCAAAGTATATGCATGGGTAATTTTTCCAACATTGACCCTTGCATAACCTTTTGTTCCATCTTTTCCCCTATTTCCCCTCATCCCCTCCCTTAGCTGGCAAGTAGTCCAATCCATGTTAGATCCAATATATGTATATATATTTATACAGTTATCTTGTTGTACAAGAAAAATCAGATCAAGAAGGAAGAAAAAGGAAAACTAAGAAAGAAAACAAAATGCAAGCAAATGACAACAGAGAGAGTGAGAATGCTATGTTGTGTCCCACACTCTGTTCCCACAGTTCTCTCTCTGGGTGTAGATGGTTCTCTTCATCACTGAACAATTGGAACCAGTTTGAATCATCTCAATGTGGAAGAGAGCCTGTCCATTAGAATTTATCATATAGTCTTGTTGTTGCCATGTATAATGATTTCCTGCTTCTGGTCTTTTCACTTAGCATCAATTCAGGTAAGTCTCCCCAGGCCTTCTGAAATCATTCTGCTGGTCTTTTCTTATAGAACAATAATATTCCTTAACATTCATATACAATAACTTATTCAGACATTCTCCAATTGATGGGCATCCACTCAGTTTCCAGTTTCTTGCCACCACAAAAAGGGCTACCATAAACATTTTTGCATATATGGATCCCTTTCCCTCCTATAAGAACTCTTTGGGATATAATCCAGTAGAAACACTGCTACATCAAAGGGTATTCACAGTTTGATAACTTTTTGAGCATAATTCCAGATTGCTCTCCAGAATGATTGGCTCCGTTCACAGTTCCACTAACAATTTCCTCCAACATTCATCATTATCTTTTCCTGTCATCTTAACCAATCTGACAGGTGTGTAGTGGTATCTCAGAGTTGTCTTAATTAGCATTTCTTTGATCAATAGTGATTTGGAACACCTTTTCATGTGGTGAAGAAACTTTCTTGAAAAAGACTTCTATGTCCAAAAATATTTATAGCAACTCTTTCCTCAGGGCAAACAATTGGAAATTGAGAGGATGACCATCAATTGGGAAATAGCTGAACAGACTGTGGTATGTGATTATTATATAACACTATTATCCTAAAGAAATAATGAGCAGGAGGTTCGCAGAAAAACCTGGAAAGACTTCCATGAGCTCATGCAAAGTGAAACATTCTAAGTACAAAGTAACAGCAATATTGTAAGACAACCAACTGTGAATGACTTGGCTATTCTCAGCATTATAATGATCCAAGACAACTCAGGAGCTTATAATGAAAAACCACTATCCATACCCCAAAAAAGAACTAATTGTATCTGAATACATAGAGAAGCATCTTGTTTTTACTTTATTTTTCTTGAGGTTTTTTTGGGGGGACGTCATAACATGAATTTTATGGAAAAAAGAAATTTTATAATAAATCAACATCTGCTTTGTTGTATAGATATATAGTGAATATAGACATATGTGCAAACATGTATCTGCATGTATATACATAAAGCACATATATATGCATTGTGTACACATACATGTATATTACAACCCATAGCATATATATATATATATATATATATATATATATATATATATATATATATATGCCTATGTGTATAAACATACACTCACATGTGTATAAGCAAATATGTATATGTGTATGCAAATATGTATACGTTTATATATGGCAATGTGAAGACTATTTCCCTCTCCCCCATTTTAAAGATGAGGATACTGAAGCCCTAGGAGCAGCTAAGTAACATAATGAATAGAGTGCTAGGTTTGGAGACAGGAAGATTTGATTTTTAAATCTAGCTTTAGACACTTACTATTTATGTGACTGAGCAAGTCACTCAAACCTCTGTTTGCCTCAGTTTCCTCATTTGTAAAATGGGAGTGATAACACCTCCTCTCAGGATTGTTATGAGGATAAAATGAGAATTGTAAAGTGCCTGGCACATGATAGGTGCTATCTAAATGTTAGCTATTATTGTCACACTATTAATAAGCATCAGATCTTTATAATAAGTATCAAGTCTTCATAAAATCTGACTTTTTGCTTCCCCCAAACCCAAACCCAGTTACAAGTAAGGAAGCTGTGGATATGGTGCCACAATATTTTGGAGGATTGTGGAACATGGAAGTCCTTCAAAAATGCTTATGATGCAGAGGATAGCTATTGTCTCATCAGCCTTTAACGTTTTGATGACATTTATTACAGATTTCATTCAGTTTATATAGCTCTGCTACATCCTTGCTGTCTTCCCCAAGTCTGGGCTAATTAAATCGAATATACTTCTATCCATAAGTCACCAAGCAATTCCCCTTCTCAATCTTGATTGAGTTTATCTTGCTGTACCTACTCCAAAGACCAGCCCTCCTGCTGATTCCAAACCAGCACTTCTTAATTAAAGTCAATGTATCATAGGTTAAAAAGCAGTGATCCAGATTCCAGACTTGGGTTCTCCTCCCAGTTTTCCTGCCAACAAGTTATCCAGGTGATCTTAGGCAAATTTCTTCATCTCTCATGAGATCAAGCTAAAAATGGGGCAAGTTAACAGTAAAGAAAACTCATTTGTTGAAAAACTTACATGACAATTTTTTTTTTCTCTGAAGGTAAGTCGGAATTGAGGAGAGGAAGAGATCTTGAGGAGAAAGACTGGGGGCTATCCAACCAAATGTCGAACTTGCCACATTCAATGAAGGCTTCCTCTTCCTTCTGATTTAAGGTGGGATATTCTAGGATTTTTTTTTTTTTTAATGCTATGGACTGCTTGGGCAGGTGATCTGATGAAGCCTAAGGACCCTTCAGAATAGTGTTTTTAAATGTATAAAATATATAGGACTACAAAACCAATCAATTATATTGAAATTGTTATCAAAACATAGAGGAAAAAACAAAAACAAATTCACAGGAGTTCTTATATTAAAGCAAGGACTGTTTTAATCATAGTAGGATTAGTAAAGATCACAGACCTAGAGCTAGAAGGGACTTGAGACCATCTAGCCCAAACTCCTTATCTTACAGTTCCAGTCCTCCTGAAATATATCTGGTCATTGGATCAAGATAACTTTTCAGAGAAAGAATGAGGCTGGTGACCTTGCACAGCAACCCCCTCACTGAAATCCATTTTAACATCATGACATCAGCTTCCTGATGCCATGGTCCTCTTTGACGATGAAAGGCAAACAATAATCTGTGAATAGTAGTAGCTGCCCC
Organism: Sminthopsis crassicaudata; assembly: GCF_048593235.1. NCBI lineage: Eukaryota > Metazoa > Chordata > Mammalia > Dasyuromorphia > Dasyuridae > Sminthopsis > Sminthopsis crassicaudata. The sequence goes on along the minus strand of NC_133618.1, from coordinate 538,845,498 downwards.
ATTAGGAACCCAACTGGCCAGTTCCAATTGGGTACCACAGCTCCTTTCCTTTCTTTTTTCTTCTCCCTCTCTTCTCTTTTCCACTCCTCTTCTCTTTCCTTTCTTTCTTTCTCTCTTTCTTTCTCCTTTTCTCTCCTCTCCTTTCCTTTCCTTCCTTCAATCTCTCCATCTTTTTTACTTCTTTCTTCTTTAGGTCCCCTTTTCCTTTCTTCCTCTCTCCCCCCTTCCTTCCCTTCCTCTGTTTTCTTCCCTTCCTCCCTCCCTTCTCTCCCTTCCTTCCCTCCTCCTTCCCTCCCCTCCCTTCCTTCCTTCCTCTCTCCCTTCTTCCTTCCTTCCTCTTTCCCTCCCTTCCCTTCCTTTCCTTCACTTCCCTTCCCTTTTCTTCCTTCCTGCCTTCCTGCCTGCCCCCCTTCTTTTCTTCTTCCTTTCCTCTTTCCTTCCCTTCTCTTCTCCCCGCTCCCCTCCTTCTGTTCACATGGTACATATATAAAAACTGAGGCCTTGGACACTAGATACTGCCTCATTCCAAGATAACTAGGCCCTGGCCAGAGGTACCCCCACAATGAGCTACCTTCTTCTATGCCTGGTACTATTCCTGGAGTCCCTGATACAAATCCCTGCCTCTGGCCCTGGTTGGCTCCTTCAATGTACAATTCCAGCCCTCTGGCAGGGGCAGGGGCATCTCACCTGGAATCATAGCACCACAGAGGAACCCAATGAGCTGGGCAGTTCTGATAGATACCCAATTCTCTTTATTTGGAAGGTAGAAGTCCTTTGCTGCTGGCCTTATGTATTGTTTTCAGTCTTAATTTATATTAAATGTGAATTCATCACTCAAATCATGGCCCCTTTTTCTGTTTGTGCAGGTAATGATGATATAGACTCATTTATGCAAGATTATCCTTTTATCACATTTCCAGACTCATTTATGAGGCTCATGTTTTCCCCCGAGGGCATCATCAAGCAAGTTAAGTTGTACTATTTGCCTCCTGCAGTGAACTGGCGGGAGCCTCCTCCATTGACTGATGAGGGCTGCTGCCTTCGCCAAATAGGGTCTGTGTGATGGATCTTTTACTCGTGAATATTATAGCTGGAAATTAGCATGTTTATTGAGGTAGAATGTGTTTGTTTACATTCCACTACCCATGGCATTACCTCTTATGACCTGAGTTATTTAGTTGAGGATAAGCATAAATGATCCGCATTTTGGCACACACAAAAAAATTAATGAACTACCAGATATAGCATTCAGCCTTAAGTAAATCCACCAGAGAGAAGGAAGGGGCAAGGGTGCCAGCAGGGGCAGGGGGCAGGTCTGCTTCTAGATGTGAAGTGTACTGATTGATTCTATATTGTGACCTTGGGGGGAGCACAAAAAAAGGTGGCTGGCACTCATGATGATGTGAAGGAAAGCAGAAGGGCTGGGGCTGCCTCCTCTCCAGGTACATTCCTGATTGCCAAATAGTCTGTTTAAATAAGGCACATACAACCAGGCCTTTGACATAAGAATGGAGGGAAGGGTTCACGGTCGAGTGGAATGCTTAACATTGCAGGTGGGCCAAGACTGGAGCAAGCCCATTCTGGAATGGAAGCTTCTCCCAGCTTGCTAAATCATAAACTTGAGAGTTTTAGATTTGGAACAAGATGTTGGAACTCCTCTGGTAAAGGCTCTGATTTTGCAAACAAAACTGAAGCCTGGAGAAGTGATTTACTTAGTGTCACATAGGTAGAGACAGACTTAAAAACTAGAATCCAGAGTTCTGAACTCCCAAGTCTAGTGATCTTCTCCATTATCTCACACTGATATCCCAGGGTTATCAAGCTCAAATATGCTCTTTTTGCAGCTTATGACCATTGTTTCTAGTTCTGTGCCCTGGAGCTACAACATTGGACAATTATAGAACTTTAGATCTAAAAGGGATGTCTATGATGATCTACTCCAATTTTGCTGTTATTGTTGCCTTGTTTCAGTCGTGTCCAACTCTTCATGATCCTATTTGGGGCTTCCTTGACAAAGGTACTTGAGTGGTTTGCCAGTTCCTTTTCTAGCTTATTTACAGATGAGGAAACTGATGCAAGCAGAATTAAGTGACTTACACAGGACCCCACAGTTAATAAATGACCGAGGCCAGATTTGGATTCAGGAAGATGGTCTATCTGACTTTCAGCCAAAGTTCCTTCTACTGGGACACCTCACTGCCCCTTTTAATCCAAATACCTTATTTTATGAGAAACTAGTTGGGAGTAACAAAGTGAACCCAAGGAATGACATTTCAATATAACCAAGCCTATAAGCCAAAGCCCTCTCTACTTTTTTATCACACTAGTCAATGCATACTGCCTCATCCTCTCTATCCTATTCCTGATTCCATCCTTTGATCACTTTTTCCTCAGCCTTTGGTGGTCTACCTTAAAAATCCTTCATTTCTTTAGTCTGTCTGTCCTTAGCTTATCTTTTTCCCCCATAGTTCCTGGATTATTGGAGTTGTTCCTTCTTGAATTTCATCTAGCACTCTGATATGTCTCTTGTGAAAGATAAAAGCCAGAATACTCACAGCATCAAACAGGAGCCCTCCATGGTTTTATACAAGAGCAGGAAAATGTTCTGTTGGATGTCTCAGAGAATAAGTATGGTATATGGTGCAGAAAACATTACATTTGAGTCAGGAATGCCTGGGGTTTGAGTCCCACCTTAGACATTTAGCTGTGTGACCTTGAATAAGATACACTTTCTGGGCCTCAGTTTCCTTATATATAAAATGGGGGGCTTGAACTTCATGGCTTCCATGTCCCTTCCTACGATCCCTTTCCAGATAAATGGAAACCAAACCATGGACTTGCCTTGATGGGGAAAACTACCCCAAAGTGTTATAGTATCATGGAATTTTAGTGCTATTATTCTATGTAAGTTAGTGTCTCAGTGCCAGTTGGTCTTCTGGTCACTGAAGAAGCATTGGTCCTTTTCTAAAGAATCATGGAATTGGGGTAGGAACATTTTCTGGATCAGTAACAAATTAATCCTTTTCATACCTTTGATATTCCCAGAAATTGTAGTTCCATTAGACCACTTTTTTTTTTTGTCACTCTGACCTCAAAGCCCATTGGTATGGGACTCTCTCCTTACTGGTGGTGATAAAAACCTTGCCGTATATGAGGGGCTGGGCAGAGTTGGTGAGAAGCAAGAGGGTCTCAGACTTCGACAGTGCCTTTTGGGTGACCCTGAAAATTTAACAATCTTGCTAGTGAATACTCATTGGTGCAAGCACATCACTAGCCAAGGGTTATCCTACCCCTTAAAAGCAATGATCGAAACAGTTTTCTATCTGAAACCAGACTTGTGATATTAGATAAGAGATATTTAAAGTGTATATTATCATTCTAGCCTGATGCTCCTCCTGGAGTTAAAAGGGATCTCTCCTAGCTTTTGGTGGTCCTCAACCTTGCCTGCCCTTCTCCAAATTAAGCTTTTTTCTAGTCTTCAGATTGATGAGACAGACTTCAAGTCATATTCCATCCTAAGCCACATCTTTAATTTTAACAGCCCCATATACAAATAAGTAAGGTTGAGATCCACTGGTAGATTCCAATTACTGATTGGGGATTCCTGATACAGTTCAAGTCTAGTATGGTAGAATTATAACTGGATTTGGAGTTAGGAGACCCTGCTATGAAGCCTGATTTGGCTACTTACTATGTGGGCCCAAGTTTTCTCATCTGTAAAATGAAGATACTATGATAGATAATCTCTTAGGATCCTTTTGTTTCTTCATCCTATCACTCTATGATGTTACAGGTGAAGATCTCTATTGTCCCCATTTTACAGATAAGGAAATAGAGACCTAATGAAATAAAGTCTCTTGCTCAAGTTTATATAGCTTGTGGCAAATCTAGAATTAGAACTCAAAGAGCTTCTGTCCCTTGGAAGAGAAGAATGACCCCCAACTTAACCCTAACTTTTTAGACTTATTGCCTGTAGAATCCTAATTCAACTTTAGAGATCATCTGTCTCAGTAACTAGGCCCGGCTGGGAGTGTCTCTCAGAAACACACCAAAATGGGGTGAACAGGGAGCAAATCAACCAGTCCCCATGTGGCCTACTGCGAGAGGACGCTTTCAGCTTAGCGCACCTGTACTGTCTCCCTGAGCTGTGCCGTGCCTCATTTCAGCCAATTACTCCTAATAGAGTGATATGAAATGTAACTAACTTGGGGAAATATCGAGCATACTTTAATTAAATCAGCTCGCAATTAGCCATCTGAGTAATGAGGCTAAGGTGTTTTATCTCTGTGTGAGCTAGAGAGGAGGAGAGCCAAAGCCAGAGTGTTTGGGGGGAAACAGGACATTTGGATCAAATAAAGTAACAGAGAAATGAGAGGCAGTTAAAGGGGAGCCCACTAGGAGGGGCTGGGGGGGAAATGAAGTATAAAACACCTTGACTTTATTCTGAGCAAACTCTTAAGCATTGCTAATAAATGATATCTCTATCTAAGATATTGAATTTTTATTAGCTTTGTATAAAAATGTAAATAAACGTATGAGTACACATGTACATAGATATATTAGGGCTTATTAAAGCTTAAAACTGCTTCTTGAGATACTTTTTACATATATAAAGAGACAGAAAAAGATCTAGTGCCATATATAATATATAAAATTTGGGACACACTTATGATTTCATGGCACAGAGAGCTTCCAGCATAGAAACTATCTACCCATTCAAGCTCTAGGATCTCAGCTGAAATTTAGTTATCCACATTCTCAGGAGCTCTGAGAGTTTAAATGATTTGGCCCTAGTGCCTTAGCTGGTTAAATGTCAGAGACTTATGAGAAAGTCTTCTTCACTCCCTCTATCCACCTTTAGGACTGACTTTGGATTCAAGAAGATCTGAATTCAAATTTTGTCTCTGACTTTTTTATTTATGTGCCTGAGGTTGTATGTGCCTCAGTTTCCTCTTCTGCAAAATGGGGTTGATGACACTTATAGTACTTAATTCCAATGAGGTAAAATATGGAATATGCTTTGCAAATTTTAAAGTGCTATATAAATGTCAGTTATCAATAATAAATTCATTTAAAGAAATACTATTTCCCCCTTCTCAGACATATAAATGAATAGAATAGAATTTTCAGATAGAATAAATACATATTCTAAGTACTTTTGTACATCTTTGAATGTATCATGAAGATTAATCACATAGTCTATTAACAAAATACTGACAACTCCTTTGTTTAGCTGACAATTTTGCACTTCTTTCATGGACTCACTGAGATTCATGAATGGTTCAGAAAAAAAAGAGTACATGGAAAAATACTAATCTAAAAATCAGAGAAACTGGGTCTGCTCTTGGACCTATTACTCTCTACTGGGGTAGAGAAAAGCATGGGTTTTTGAGTTAGGAGAAAACTAGTTTCAAAATCTGCTTCTAACATTTACTGGTTGGATGATTTTAGGCAAGTCCCTTAACTTCTCTGTACCTCAGTTTCCTCATCCATAAAATGAAGGTATTATACTAAATGATCTATTGAAGACCCCTTTTAGCTTTCAAAAACCTATAATTTATTATTTTGCCAAGATTCAATTCTTCACTATTATCATTAGAATCAATCAATATTTCTGTGACTGTGGGAAGTTCTAGTAAGGTTGTCAGGAGAACATTTCCTGTATCACTACAAGGGATAAATCAAAAGTCATTACATCATTGCTCTGGTTTCCAAAATGGAGTAGGCTTTTAAGAAAGCAAAATGAATGGGTTTGGTGTACCAGATTTCATTAACTGGCTACCCGAACTAATCAACAGGAATTCAAGCAAATTGCAAGAGTAAATTGAGAAGCCAAATTATTTGAGTATCTTGATTGAGATTGGAAGAATAATTATTTGTGGACTCCATGAAATAAGAGACAAAATTCATTCAATGGAGATTGTAGGTTCTGTTTGACCATTTCTGGCCCCATTATTAGAGATTATTTACCATATCTTTTAAAAGATAAAAACATGAATTGCCGTAAAGCAAAAAAATCCATCTCTCTTTATTTTTTAACACCTGTATTCTTCCAGTGACACTTTGTGGCTGCCAGTTATGAATCCTACAGTGTCAAAGAATGGAAGCAATAGGAAGCTATATAATGGGAGTAAGAAGGTTGTTGCAAGAGAGGCAGAATGGTGCAATGGAAAGAATTCTGGATTTGGAGTCAGGGGGACCTGGGCTCTTCTATTTAATACTGTGTTTCTTCAACTGCAAAATAAAGAAGTTGGCCTACATGGCATGGTTTACATCCATGACCCTCTGAGCCTATGAATTCTGGGTTACTCACCTTCCCTGTGGGACTGTGATCAAGTAATTTCACCTCTGTGATTTTACTCATTTGTAAAATGAAAGGATTGGACTAGATGACGTCTAAGTTCTCTTCCAGCCCCAAATCTATGTTCCTTTTTTTTTTTTTTTTTTTTTTGTTAATTGTCGCTGAGTGGCACAATGGACAGAGTGCTAGTTCTGGGGTCAAGGAGACTCTTTATATGAGTTCAAATTCAGCCTCAGATATTTCCTAGTTGGGTAACCTTTGGCAAGTCACTTAACCCTGTTTGTCTTAGTTTCCTCATCTGTAAAATTAATTGAAGAAGGAAACATGGCAAGCCACTCCACCCCCAAATAGGAACATGACTGACATAACTAAACAATAACAATTTATCTCACAAGAAGTGATATGGGAGATTTCATCCAGGACATAGGCAGTCAGAAAAGGTGAATTATTCAAATATGGAGAATGGCGGGTAATAGATGGACAGTCTGAGTACTGTATTGGTACTCCCATAAAATTGGAAGATTTTGAGGTGAGCCCTCCCAAAGTGGATGCTCTAGCCATGGAGAGTTTACATGTAGACACATAAATATTACATAGGACAAGGAACTGAGGATGGGCTTGCAAGCCTGCCCTGTTGAACAAATCCCCATATCCATGGGGTCCACTGAGGTATGAAGTACTGAAGCATTAGAATAATAGAATTTTAGTGAAGGGAGAGATCTAAGTAATCATTTGGTCTAATTTCCAAGCCTTGCCTAAAATCCACACAGTGAATCAATAGTCCTGGTTTCCCAAACCAGTACTCATTTACCTTTATGTAAAACTAAAACATAATCTAAATTCTAGAAATCCCAGAATGACTCATTTCATGATAGGTACTGTCATTTGCTCTTGGAGTAGCCAAGGGAGCTATGTTCATTAGGCAAAACAATATCTGTACCAATACAATAGGGATGTAAATTTTCCTCTCCAAAACACCTGGGGCTACCTTTGGATATGAAATTGACTGATTCAGATTACCCCTTGATCCCTCCCTGCTTCTGTTTATTTGGGGGTCATGAAAATATCCCTGATCCAGCTGGCAGCACCTGGATATTGACCAAGGATAGAAGCAATTATGGATAGAGATGGCAGCCATTGGCAGAGGTATAATTTGATTAAGCCTGCCAATCAGTGCCATGGGGGATAGAAATTCTATCTAGGGGCTTCCTGCTAACTCTTGTTCCCTGGATCACAGCTGACCCTGGATAAAATGTTCTATCAAAACCATGATTGCATTTTTCTTAAAAACAAATAATATACTAACAATGGAAATAGAAATGGTCAATCCTTTTATTGTCTCCTTTTCCTCTCCTCATCCAGCCTATTTGCAAATTACAATTATTGTTCCATATTCATATTTCCTAGAAGTTTGACATCCTGGTAATTGGCCTACCTAAACTTGCCCATCTCAAACCTAGCACCCAGGCTATCAATCTATCTATATTCTTCATCTGCCTCATCAATCAATCAATACATGTTTACTGAGTGCCTCCAATACATTGGAGTGTATCCAGGCCTATGTTGGATTAAAGAAAGAGTAGATGACAAAGTTCCTGTCTCCAATCTCCTTGCAGTAAACTTGGAAAAACCAGACATACATAGATTAAAGATTAACAAATGTAGCCTGCTCGGGAGCGCCTTCCTGCTATGCTGAGCATATGCACACTGAGTGTGAGTAAGAGATTCAGAACTCTGCATAGGTGCCACCCACTGTGGTTGAAATAAGAAGACATCTCAGAGCCCTATATTTAGAAAACCCCAGATGATTTACATCGAGAGACATAACTAGGAATCTTGATGCCCTGGGCTAGTGCAGTTGAGGGTCTGGGGTGGAAGGAGAGAGACATTCTGCTATGACTATCCCAGAAGAGGGGAAGATAGCTTCACAGAGAATCCAGCTCAAGTCTCTATGACACAGCAGGCAACTGCAATCCCCATTCCCCCCCAAAATGGAGGGCAGATAACAAATAGAAGATACAATGATTGATTAAAGGGAGATCTAGAGAGAGGCAGTAATGCAATGGTGGCAGGGAGGAAGGATGTGAGGGAAATGAAAACCAGGGAAGTTGGGTGAGTAGGAAAAGTCAAGACAAACACAGCAGGGTCATTGTCCCAAAGGAATACCACAAAGTATTTCACAAAGAGGAAGAATGCTTTTCCTTTCCCTTTTCTGTCCCTTACCATCCTATCCACCAACCATGTCAGCTACCATTTCAGTATCCTGGGGCAAAGTCATGCCTTTGTAGTTATGGTCCTGTTTTTGTAATCCCAAAGAATGATTGGGATTTAAGTTGGGGAACAGTTGGGACTTTTGGGGGTCCCTGGACAAGCAGATCATGGCATATCTAGGCAGGAAGGTCAGGTAAGAAAAATCTCATTTAGACAGAGAGAGATTATATTCTAAAAGAGGAGAATAATACTCACTCTAACCCTTGAAGAAGTTTTTGCCCTTGGCAGGGGAAAATGGATGCCCTCTATTTAGAGGGTGATACCTCCAGGAAAGTAGAGAATGATACTGAGAAACTATCAGAAGGGAGAGCCAGAAGATAACAGAAAGAATCATAGAAAGATTCTGGCTCTTCACTTACTATTGTGGATAAGAAATTTAACTTTTATGAATTATAGCTTCCTCATCTATAAAATAGACAGGAGCAAGAAAGGCACAAGCAAGCATTTATTAAGTACCCACTACATACCAGGTACTGTGCTAAGTACTTTACAAATATCCCATATGATCTTCACAACAACCCTGAGAAATAGGTGCTATTGTTATCATCCCAATTTTACAACTGAGAAGCTGAGGCAAACAAGTTAAGTAACTTGACCAGGGTCGTACAATTAGTAAGAACCCAAGGCTGGATTTGAACTCAGATCTCCGAGTTAGCACTCAATCTACTGTGCTACCTAGCTGGCCAAGTAGATTCTTACTAACTGTGTGACCCTGGACAAATCACTTAACTTGTTTGCCTCAGTTTCCTCAGCTGTAAAATTGTTAAGATTCGAATCTATAATCTCTGACTTCAAATCTGGTACTCTTAAATAGGCACTCTTTAGGGATGGCTGTTCAACACTTAAGAATCTACTGAACTTTCCTCCCATCCAGGTCTTGTTTCTTTATCTTGTCTGCAAAGATATTTGAGAAAAAGCTAAATGCTTTGTTGATCTTCAAGATACATCATATCTACAACCATTCCAAAATTATATCAATATAGTAATATTGTAACCAATATATATTATACATATTATATATATATATATATATTATATTACATATTATATATATATAAATATAAAATATTAATCCTGTCTCAAAAGGAAGTTTGTCATTCTTAGTGAGTCCATACTGGTTGTTAGTGATCACTTTTATCTTTTTTAATTGTCTGAAAACCATTTCTTTAATAATCTAATATCCCACAGGATATCAACATCCAATTTACTGATTCCGTGCATGAAAAAAGTAAGATCTTCTGGAGGAAAAATCAGTTTCATAGAAGAAAAACCATGAGTCAAGGGAGCAAAGAAATAAGGTCAGTAAGTGTCTGTGACAATAAGTCCAAGTTTGCAATGAGTGAAGGGTGACTCAGAAAAGAGGGAAGGGGCAGAAGGGTTAGAGATATAAAATTGCATATCCCACTATTGCCATTTTAGATAGAGTTTGTCTCTAAAGGACATACCAGCCAGTGGCTACAAACAGAATATAGACATAATACTTTCGAACTCCTTAGTTTACTTCAAGGTTCAGCTCAAGCACTATCTATTGCAAGGAACCTTTCATGATTCCTCCAGTTGTTAGTAGCACCTCCAAATATTTTTGGGCAATTTTTCAGCATTGACCCTTGCAAAGCCTTCTGTTCCAAATTATCTCCTCCTTTGCCCCCACCCTGTCCCCTAGATGGCAGGTAGTCCAATACATGTTAAATATGTTAAAATATATGCTTTATCCAATAGATGCATACTTATTTATACAGTTATCTTGCTGCACAAGAAAAATCTGATCTATGAAAAAAAAAAACTGAGAAAGAAAACAAAATGCAAGCAAACAACAGAAAGAGTGAGAATGCTATGTGTTCCATACTCAGTTCCCATAGTTCTCTCTCTGGTATAGATGGCTCTCTTCATCAATGAACAATTGGAACTGGTTTGAATCATCTAATTGTTGAGGAGAGCCATTTCCATCAAAACTGATCATCGTATAGTCTTGTTGCCATGTATAATTTGATCTCCTGGTTTTGCTCATTTCACTTAACATCAGTTCATGTAACTCTTTGAAATCATCTTGCTGGTCATTTCTTACAGAACGATAATACAGAATGCAAATTTCTTTTTAAAATTTTATTATAACTTTTTATTGATAGAACATACACATGGGTAATTTTTTTTACAACATTATCCCTTGCACTCACTTCTGTTTTGACTTTTCCCTTCCCTCCTTCCACCCCCTCCCTTAGATGGCAGGCAGTATTATACATGCTAAATATGTTGTAGTATATCCTAGATACAATATATGTGTACAGAACAGAACAGTTCTCTTGTTGCACAGGAAGAATTGGATTCAGAAGGTAAAAATAAGCTGGAAAGAAAAACAAAAATACAAACAGTACACACTCAGAATGCAAATTTCTTAAAGGGACAGCTGTTCCTTTGCATTCCCTGCATCTAATACAGGACCTGGTACATATTAGGCACTAAAATTTTTGAGCATCTTGGTATGGTAGATGGAGATAGACTAGGAGTCAGAAAGATCTAAATTCAAGTCCTGCTCCGAACTTCAGTTAGCTGTGTGATCCTGAGCAAGTCCTTTATAACTTCTCTGTATTTGGTAATTGGACTTGGTATCACTCAAAATCACTTCCAGCTCTAAAACTATGATCTCACAAAGTGTAGAATCAGCAAATCTTTGGGATTGGGAAGTGTGTCTTGCAAATTTAAGTTATTTCAGCAATAGATTCTCACAGATATCATAAACCTTAAAAACCATTGCTTATGGCTCCCTTCTCTCTGGCAATCTGGTGAAATCCATGGACTCTTTCTTAAAATAACATTTTTGAATGCATAAAATAAAATGCATAGGATTAGAAGGAAACTAATCATATCACAACCCTCTTATGTCATGGCAGAGTTGGCTCTCTTCATACATTAACTGTATTTAGACTCCTTGTTGAATCTTCTATTGTCAGACCATAGTATCTCTTAAGAAATAGTTCTTATCATTTCTTTGGGTTTATTATCCTTTTTAGTGAAGTTAGACTCCCTTTTATTTATCCCAAATTGACTTCCTTTTAGCTTATAGAGATAGATAGAACACACAGATAGATGAATAGATGGATAAATTGATATAGATAGATAGATGATGGGTGGGTGGGTGGATGGATGAATAGGTAGATGGAAAGATAAATAGATATATGGAAAAATGAATGAATAGATGGATGGATAGATAAATAGGTGAGTCAATGGATAAATAGATGATAAATAGATGGATGGATAGATGATAGAACGATAATTAGAGTGAGTGAGTGAATAAATGAGCAAGTGAGTGAACAAATTATTTTTGCTATGTACAGGAGAACAGCTAAATGGTATAGTACTAGACCTAGAGTCAGGAACACTTCCTAAGTTCAAATCTAGCCTCAGACACTTATTAGCTGTGTGACCTTTGGCAAGTTACTTAATCCTATTTGCTAAATAGTATTTTTTTCTAATTACATGTATAGATAGTTTTCAATATTCATCTTCATAAGATCTGGGACAAATTTTTCCCCTCCCCCTTCCCAAGATAGCAAGAAATCTGATATAGGTAGTAATACATTACAATCATGTTAAATTTCACTTAACCTGGTTGCCTCAGTTTCCTCATCTGAAAAATGATCTGGAAAAGGAAATGGTAAATCATTCCTGCATTTTTGTCAAAAAAAAAAAATCAAATCCCAAATAGGATCAGGAGTAGTCAGACATGGCTGAACAACAACAGCATAAGTTTGGCTTAGCACTAGGACTACTTACCCTCAAGGAGTTTATATTCTTTTATGGGAAGACAATTTGTAAAGACTGTCTGAGAAGAGAGGAGGACAATGGATAAGAGGGTGCTTGAGAGACCAAGAGAGGGTATCCAAGTAGGGTACAAAAGATCCAGGACAAGTCTACAGGAAGAGTTGATCCAGGAATGAAGTGAGCATTTCTGTGACTCTTCAGGAAATAGTGATCCAGGTGAAGGACTGACCACTCAAGGGGTTACCTAGTTCTGGGATCCAGGGATTTGGTGATCAGTTCCATATTCCTCATTTCTTTCTATTCTCTCTTGGTGATTTCATCAGCTTCTATAGATTCAGCTGCTATTGTTATTTAATTGTGTCTGATTCTTTATGACTCCATTTGGAGATTCCTTGGCAAAGATACTGAAGTGTTTTGACATTTCCTCCTCCAATTCATTTTACAAATGAGGAAACTGAGGCAAACAGGGTGAAGTGACTTGTCCAGTGTCACACAGCTGATAGTAAGTGTCTGAAGCTAGATCTGAACTCAAGAAAAGGAGACTTCCTGACTTCAGGCCTTACATTCTATACACTGCACTATTTAAATCTGTGGCTTCCCATTACCACTAGAATAAAACACAAATTCTTAATTTTAATTTTGAAGGCCCTTCACAATCTGGCTCTAGTCTCCTTTTAGTTTGATTTCACATACATTATCCTTTCCAATCAAATGGACTCACTTTTCATTCCCCCATATATGACACTGCATCTCCTATCTCCACCTGTATCTTTGCACTGACTGTCCCCTCCTCTCCAGAAGGGAATGCCTCCCCTCTGCCTCTTGGAACCCTTGGCTTCTTTCATAGCTCAGCTCAAGAAACATCTCCAAGAAATCTTTCCAATTTCCCTTCATCTTTCCTATTCCTACTCCCCAAACCACAGTTGTATATTACTTTATGGATCCTTGATTTACTTTTCTGAGAATATATTGTATCCTCTACCAAATTTAAGCATTGATTTATATTCCTGTAACATAAGCTTTGATTTACTTTTCTGTGAATACATTGTTTCCTTCAGTAGAACATAAGCTTTGGCTAACTTCTCTGTGAATATATTGTATCCTCCATTAGAATGTAAATTCCTTGAAGGCAGGGACTATCTTACTTTTATATTAATATTCCCCGACAACTGGCACAATGTTTAGTACATAACAAAGTCTTGTAATTCATTGCTTGATTTCCAGCCTTCTAATGTTATAAGCCTTGGTCTTATAATAACTATAACGATAATGTTTGATAATAGCAGCTTAAATTTAGATAGTATTTTATGGCAAAAAATAACACTTTTATACTCATGATTTCATTTGGTTCTCCCAACAACCTGAAAGGCAAATAACTTGTCAAGGTCCTGCCTCCTTTCTGACTGGACTATTATTGGGGAAAATTCAGGGTCTTATGTTTAAAGATGAAAAGGAGCTTCAGAGACCCTTGCTTTGCACAGGCTGTATCCATGCCTAGATCACTCTCTTTTCTTTTTTTCTCTTGGAATCGTTCCTTCCTTCAAGGCCCAGCTCAGGTGGAACTTCTGATAACAAATCTTTCCACATTCCCCTGGCTATAGATACTTTCTCCTCATGAAAATATTCCATAGCAAGCCTGTAATCCTAACTACCAAGGAGATGATTGCAGAGCATCTGGCAACAACATGGTGGGAAGGTACCAGGTTGCCTAAAGGGGGGCAAATCAGTCAAAAATGAAACAAGTCAGAGTAAAGTAAGGAAAATAGGTAGTATTTGACTTTATAAATATTTGGTATTTTCTTACCTGTATATGTGCTGTTTCTTCTCAGCAGAATAGAAGTTCCAGGAGGGCAGGAATTGTTTAGTTTGTGTTTTAATATTTCCAGCACATAGATGATAATGCTTGTGGAACAGAATAGAGTTTTAGGATTAGAGATTTAGAGCTGGAGGGGACCTTGGATGTCATTTAATCCTCTCCATTACCTTACAAATGAGGAAACTGAGTCCCAGAGAGATTATATGACTTTTTCCAAGGACACACAGTTCCTTGGAGGGTCTATTGGCTCCACTCCACCTTCATTGTGTCCCGTTTCCCCTCTCAATACCCCCACTTGTCCCAACGGAGGAAACACCAGGCTTTGGCAAACAGCTTCTGCTCCCATCTCCCAATCCAGCTGCCACTGGCACTTGAAACTGGGCCCCCTGAGAGGAGAGGAGGTGGGAGGACAGGCAGGCCAACCTGCCCAGGCACACCAGAACGCAGCCTTCCTTCCCTCTCTCCTTCTCCCAGCTTTAGTGAGTTCTTGTTGTAACCTTAGCGTTACTTAAACGTAGAAGGGTGTGTGTGTGTGTGTGTGTGTGTGTGTGTGTGTGTGTGTGTGTGTGTGTTAATAGCAATTTGTGGGCCTTTGGGGCCCCCACATTCAATAACATCAACAAAAAGAAAAAAGAGAGAGAGAAAAAAAGAAAAGAAAGGAAGAAAGAAAAAAGAAAAAAGAAAAAGAAAAGAAAAGAAAGAGAAAAAGAAAAAAAAAAACAGCCCACCACCCTACAAAAGGAAAAAAAAAAAAGGCATTTTTATGGGAGATAACATAACTGCTTGCAATTTGGCCATTCATTGTATCTTTGGCGTTTTATGTACTGCATTAGCTGAGGCAATTTCATGCATATGGATATAATGCATTAAGTGGAGGCATTTAAATATAGTGAAACTAATTTTATGATGATTAGTTGAAGGAAAACATTGCCTTCGTATCATCTATATAGGAGCCAATTTGCATGAAAATGCCCAAAGTTGCTATGCCAACATTTTCTGTGTTGTCGGTCGGGGTCGTCTCCGTGTCAAGACTTTGTATTAAAAATCGGTCTCCAGTGCCCATGTCTTTTAATTCATTGCAAGCTGTAGGCCATTTGCTCACAAAGCTCTTGCAGTAAAACAAATGAATAGCTAAAATACTCATTTGCATGATTCCCATTTGAAAACGATTCCCCTGAAATTAAAAAAGCGTGTTACTCGGTTGTGAAGATGGATGGGCCGATGAGGCACGCAATTAATATTTTCGGCATTCTCTTTTAAAGCCCTCTGAAGACAGAGAGCAACACATGCCAGACAAATTGGGCCCCGCAACAGTTCCAGAGCTTCCACGGCAGCAGCTTGCTTTCACTGTCTCCCCTTTATTGTCTCACTTACATTATGCAGTAATTAAAACTATTTACCATTCCTACTTATCAGCCATCTGCTACCATTGAAGGTTCCTCTTCTTTAGAAAGCCTTCTTAAATAGGAACAAGGAAAGTACCAGACTGGGGACAATTGCTTGGTGGGGATGGATTGGGGCTTTCCTCCCCTTTTGCCCGGCTATTCTGCCCCCTCCCTATATTTTTTCACTTCCTCAAGGAGAGAGAGGAGAGAATGAATCATAACTCATTCATCACTCCAGGCTATTGGATTTCAGATGGAAGAAATCACAAAGAGAGTAAGCCATATTTTCCCCTGGTGAGGCAGAAGACAGGGCTTGAAGTTCCATCATTTTGGGCTTTGAGTGCAATTCCAGGCTACCAGCATGAGTTCAGGCAGAGATGGACTGTTAAGAAGGTCTTTGCACCTTATAGTTCAGGGGAAAAGGAGGCTGGAAGGAGACGCCAACCTTTTTCTTCCCCCTTTTCTTGCTCCTGTGTGATATAGTCATCCGGGCCAGCTGAGTTTGTCATAGTGGCCATGCCCCCATCTAATGACATCGTTGAAGCACTAAGTTCCAATGTCTGATGTCCTAAATCTGCTATGGATTTTATGATCTCTGTTTCATAACAGCTTTGGCAGATAGCAACAGACTGTTGTACAGAGAAACCAAATGAGATGTAATGGAAGAAAAGAATTGGCTAAGGATCCCATAGCGATTTTAGGAAGAAGCAAGAGCACTCTTGGTAAAAGAACAGAATTCAGGCTCTTTGAGGGAAGGGACTGAGTTAGATATTTCTGGATATCCTATGATGCCCAGTACAGTGCTGGGGCTGCTGAAGCTGTCTGATAAATGCCTAATGGATTAATTTGATATTTGCTGTTGGTTTTCATTCATTTCAGTCTGTCCAACTCTTTCTTGTTTTAGAGTTAAATAACTTGGACATTCCTCCCATTGGCGCCTTTAAAAAATCTTCTAGAGTTTGTAACTAATAAATTTAAAGCTGGAACAGATTTCTGATATCATCAAATGCAGTCTCTCTTATTTTATAGATGAAGATATTGAAACACAGAAAGCATACATATCTTGCTTCAAGATATGTGACTTGCTGAGTATCTTAAAGCAGGATCCAACCTGACTTCAGAAAGACTCCAATTCCATGGTTGAATGCATTGTATCATCCTGCATCTAATCTCCTGGACCCAGTCAAGGACAAAATTTGCATGTAGTCGTTTGATCTCCTTATAAATAATATTTATAAAGCTTTTAGTACAGTACCTAGCTCACAGTAAGTGCTTAATAAATGTATGTTTGCCCCAGCCCTTCCCCCATGCCTAGGTTCAAAGCCATTGATCACAGGAAACATGACACAGCAAAAAGCAAATTGTCTCTACCATGGAATCAAGTCTCATTGTTGCCTGCTCACTGATAATATTCTATTTGCTTCTCTGATGCCCTGAATTAGAGGCCTTATAAAGGTACTTGGCAATGAGTCTCACCATGGCTGACTTACCTATTAGCCCTGTGATGTCTACCAGACCTGGTTGGCTTGACCTTCAGACAATCCAGTTTTGTTTCTCCCCTTCCCAGTCCCACCCACTACAAATGCCAGATTGATATTCTGAAAGAACAGATCTGACCATATTGCTTCCCTGCTCAGTAAATATTAATGGCTCCCTATTATCCCATTTTAAATACAAACTCTTCTGTTTGGTATTTAAAGCCTTTTATCACCTGCCTCAACCCGTCTTTCCAGCTTTATTATATATTATTCTCTTTCTTGCATCCTATGGTTTAGCCATATTGGCCTTCTTGAAGATCCTCTCTTCCCTCCTCAATGTCTCTGCACAGTCAGCATTTCATTTTCAGAAATCTTTCCTATCTCTGATTCCTGGAATCCCTAGTTTTCTTCAAAGCTTGGTTGAAAAGCTACCTCCTTTGGTTGGAGGAGTAGTGTGAAATAGGTCCTTACACTCTTATCTTCTGTCCCTTTCCCCCCCAAACCTCTCATAGCTAATTATAATAGTAAATAATAACTAACAATGTACATAGATCTTTAAAGTTTGAAAAATATTTACATAAATTATCTTATAACCTTATGTAGCAAGTGTTATTATTATCCCGATTTTACAGATGAGAAAACTTAGAGATCTTAAGTCATTTGCCCACAGTTAAATACAGCTACTGAGTTCCAAGGCCTTAATTGAAGAAAGTCTTTCAGATTTCAAGTTCAGAATTCATGCCTTAAGATCAAAGTGCTTCATGCTGTGGAGTGAGACTCAGAATCAAGAAGACCTTAAAATAGTTGAGGCTATGTGATTCTAAACAAGGGACTCAAAACTCTCTGAACCTTGGTCTCCTCATCTATAAAATGGGGATAATAGTACTTACTTAACTTCCCTCACAGGGTTTCTGTGAAGCTCAAATGAGAAAAATATGTTATGTATATAAAATATATAAATAATAAGTTATGTATATAATAAATATAAATTCTGTATGTAATATATAAATTTGTCTTTGCTAACTGTTATGTTTAATAATAATACCTAGCATTTATGTAGTCCTTGAAAGTTTGCAAAGCACTTTACAAATGTTATTTTATTCTCAGGGGCAGCTAGGTGGTGCAGTGGATAGAGCACCAGCCTTGAATTCAGGAGGACCAGAGTTCAAATCTGGTCTCAGACACTTAATACTTCCTAGCTATGTGACCCTGGGCAAGTCACTTAACCCCAGCCTCAGGGGGAAAAAAATGAATTTTATTCTCACAACTTGCTCAGGGATATAGAACTAATAGTGTTTAGGACTGGACTTGAACTTGGATTTTTCCTGAGCCCAGATTCACTGTGCCATGTAACTGCTTTCTTATATTTGAACCTACAGAAAATCAGAGATGGCAAAAGGAACATTACAATCTGCGTATTGTGATTGTCTGTACAGTAGAGGGTCATGGAGATCTCTGAAAATAAGTCCACCAAGCATATTCAGGAACAAACCAACAAAACAAAGAAATGTTTTTCTGCTAGTAGAATTTCATCGCTAGTGGCATCAGGCTGATGAAAGCATTTTGAGATAAGGTGGGGGATGTTCCCTTCACCACATGAATTATATCTTGTACAAGGCCCTATCCAAATTCCAAGACCAGACATACTTCCTTGGATTACTTCATGTGGAAGTGAATGATCCAGACCCAAGCTCTTGGGGGGTAATTTGAATGAGAGAGTCAGATTTAGAATCACAGTCAGACTTTGGATCCCACTTGGTCATTATTTGGCCTCTGATTGATTCAGAGAGAATGTAAAAATCAATTGTTTCTGTTTGGGCCAGAAACTCTAAGGCCTTCCTCCCAGGTTGTTGGGTTTTTGTTGTTTTGTGTGTGTGTGGTTTGTTTTGTTTTGATCAGGTAAAAAGAGGCCATCTTTTGTCTCATTTCTTATCTTGCCTAAATCTATGAATGGGTGTTGCTTCAGTTCAACTGAGATTTATAAAAATCCTTAGCTTAAAAAGGCACAGGTCTCTCACTGCATCCAGGGCTATCTCCAATCATCCTGATACATGAATCTATATATCTATATCTATATATGTATATTCCTATGTATGTATGTATATCTTGCCCTCAGAGGAGAAAGTGAAGCTGATGATTTTTCACAGCCTTCCCTCACTCAAATCCAATTCATGGATGTCATGGCATCACCTCCTTGATGTCATGGGCCTCTCTGAGAATTAAGAACAAATAACAACAATATCAGAGTTAAGAGCAAAGAGCTGAGAGAAAGACCTTAGAATCCATTATATTATAGGTAAGGAACTAAAGTCCAGGATGAGAAAGTGGCTTGCTTAAATCACATAGGTAGAAAATAATTGGTGGAGCTATGAAGCAAAACCATGTTTTCTGCTCCAGACCCAGCATTCTTTCTCATAATCCACACTAGAAGATTCTCTGGGGGCCTTCCAGTTTTAAAATTCAAAGATTTTAAAATTTATTATCAGGATACAATGGAATGAACATTAGCTCTGGAGAGTAGCTGGGTGACTTTGGGCAAGTCATTGACCAAAGGATCCCTAGGTCTCTGTTTTCTTATCATTGAAATAAGGAGTTAGAATCAAATGGCCTCTGAGATCCCTTCAGGTTCTAGGTCTACAATTCTGTGAATGGAAGAAGACCTGGAAGAAAGTGCTAGATCCATCTCAACCTTCCCACCCATGCTGAACATTAGCTTGAACCATATTGTCCTTTTTTCTTAAGTCAGTATTCTTTGTTCAGACTTACTTTCACATGCAAAATAAATCTACTTACTCTCCTGAAAATTCTGGACTTACATACAATGAAAGGAACTCAAAGAAATAAGAAATGGGGATGGGTAGCTGACCAGCTATTAGAAAACACAGAGTTATCTATTACATAGATAACACCTTCTTCCTGAATTAAGGCTATATAGAAATTCCAGGCCTCCTTGGTTTTAATTTTCCCTCCTTGATTATAAATCATTAATTTTTTTTATTAAAATAAGGACTTTGGAGAGAGAGAGAGAGAGAGAGAGAGAGAGAGAGAGAGAGAGAGAGAAGCAGCACAGTTCCTGAATAAGAAGGTATTAGTAAAAGTGAATCTAAAAGGCAAAGGAATAAGGTTGAAATGCAAATTTGGTCCCATAGAGACATATGCTGGCTTCTCCTTCAGTGGAGTCAAGAAGAAAAGGAGGAAAAACAAAAACAAAAAACAACTAACCACCCACTAACCAAGGCTCTGAGATCTCAACTGTACCAAAATAGAATCCCCTTTAGTAAATGATCTTGCATCACAGCCCAGGAAAAAAAGAAGCAAAAGACTTAACATAGAGAAGCCATTTAAAGCAGAAAAATATTTGTATGTAAAAGGAAATATTTTAGGTGGGAGTTGAATACCAAATGATTTTGGGTCTCTGTGGGGAGTAATGAGGCATAGCAAACACACAATTCTATATGCATGTAATATTATGCCATGCCTCAGAAAGCTTTTAAATCACATAAATGCAGTTATGGGCCATTGTACAAAATCAACATTCCACTTTAGTTTAGACTGCTCTTCGTTCTTGATCTAAAGCAACGCTGCTCACAGATTTTTACGGCTTCGTAAATTAAAGTAGCTCTGATTTGATTGAGCTAAATTAATAAGACTTGTGCTATGTTGCAAAATAACTATTACAGTGTATTTTGGACGTTCTGCCAATAAGAGAATTGCTTTCTTTAACAATTCCACTGAAGCTTCATGGAGGATTTCAAAACCTATTTTAATTAAAACAAAAGCCGATGTGTGGCAATAATGTTTGTGTTAAAGAGAGAAAATGCAAAATGTCTTTTTAAATCCATTTTAATATGTCTTAAGGACTGGATGATAAATGTTGTAAAAGCCAATGGCTGACACGACATTTGGAGGCTTTCCCAGTTGAGTTTCTCCTCACACACCTCAAGTGCTCCCAGAGCTCTGGCTCCTTCTTCTGGTGAGATTCCCTGCCTCCTGACTGATCATCCTCTTGTAGAGATGTGGCCAGTTTGGTTTGATTTTAATTTTTTGATATGGCTAATCTGTAGGATGCTTTCTTTATCACTTTGATTCCTGTAAACTTCCAAGTTCTTTTATCCATTCCTAGCAAAGTTCCACTATTCTCAAATCCTAGAATCCTCTCTGGCCAGAAAGCTAAAGGGGACAATTGTCCAGTGGGACAACCATGGCTTTTCGAAGGTCTGATTTCAGAATCTGACCAGTCTCCTTTAAGGACCAACCCCTTCTCTTATGGATGAAAACAGAGGCTTCTCTGTGCATAGTTGGCATTTTCATTGATGGTTATATACGTGCTGCTGACTGGTCAATATTTACCTTCAAAAGGTAGGCTCTGTCATGGTCTGGCTTTGATGTGGGTCACTGTTAAGTAGAGAGAGGAAGCCATTCCACCTTTCTTGGACTCTGGTTAGATCCCAGAGTAAAGGGTTCCCTTTTATGCTGTGGGCTCCCACTTAAACACAGCAGACAGTCAAAATGTTCAAGAGAATTTCGGGGCTGTGGGGGAAGCAGAAGAAGGGAGCCCCCACAAAACAAGAAAGGCAGAAGAAGTGAAACAACTACAGAAGGGTAAAGGGAAAGGAGCACATTCAGTCTCAGGAAGACTTTAGGGAGACACAGTAATTGTCTACGTAGATAGAAAGGGCCAGTTATTAAGAGCTTGAGACCAATTATCCTCATTAGTCAATGAAGAGAAAACAGAGGCAGGGGCAGTAGCTAAAATAGGATGAATCACACTTAGTTTGAAGGGAGCTTACTAGTTGGGAATCCTACTGTGAAGTTCCATGTCCCAAGACCCCTAAATGGCTTCCAGAATATAAATAGGAAATACCCTAAAAACTCAGTAGAGGTTGGTACATATGCAAGGAGGTAGAAGGCATGTCATACCTTGCTTCAGAGGTTCATAGATTCAGAGCTGAAATAAACCTTACAGTCTACCTAATCCAATTCCTCTCTTTCACAGTTGAGGAAACTGAGGCTCAAGGATATTAAATGACTGGCCTATCTATCTAGTTATGTGTCACATGTGACAAATTTTATGTGATCCCAGGTATATGGATTTATAAAACAGGCCTACATGTCAAATATTTACTGATAATAAATCATAATTTCATGACTCCCACATTCAGTTACAAGACTTCATATAGGGTCACAAACCACAGTTTAAGAAACTGGTGGCTAGAGCAAGTATTCTTAACCAATGATACATGAACTTTTTAAAAAAATAATTTTAATATTTCAATATAATTGATTTTCTTTGTGATTTCAGATATTTTATTTTATGCATTTAAAGACATTATTGTAAAAAGGAGCCTATTGGTTTTACCTGATTGCCTAAGATGTCCAAGATACAAAAATAGTGAAGAGCCCCTGAATCAGACTGTCTCTGAGTTCCTTCCTCACCCTGATTTTGGGTTATGGGACTCTAGAAATTCAGGGGGTGGGGTGAGGAGATGGGGTGGTGGTCTTAGGGTGAATAATCATCAGTGAATGCTACAAGGAGGACATGGTACTTGAGCTAGTTCTAGTTGGATGGATGGGTTTGATAGATAGAAAGGATTATATAAATGTTAATTATTTAATAGTAGTAGTAGTAATAGTGGAATGAGTTCATAGGGTCACAAATCATAGACCCCCTGGCATACCAGAGCTGGAAGAGACATAAGACTCTCAGAATTGTGAGGGTCCCTAGAAGCCATCTCTTCTCAGAGTTGAAAGGGATCTTAGGACTCAAAATAGTTAACTATTTAATAGTCACTCTTTGGGGACAGCTGGGTGGAATACAGTTAGGAAGACTCATCTTCCTGAGTTCAAATCCAACTTCAGACATCTACTAGCTGTGTGATTGTGGGCAAGTCACTTCTCTCTACCTCATTTTCCTCATCTGTAAAATGAGTTGGAGAAGGAAATGGCAAACTGTTCCAGGATCTTTGCCTAAAAAAACCCAAATGTGATCATGAAGACAAGACTGAAATGAAAAAAAAAAAAAAAAAAAAAAAACAATGCCAAAAGCAGTCCAGGCTTTTCTTTGTCAAATAGCAGCTCCAGTTTCTGGAGAACTTAAAGGTTCACAAAAAGCTTTCCTTACAGCATCCCTTTGAGATAGGGAGAGCAAGGATTGTTATCTCTATGCAGGTGACAGAGAGGCAATAGTGAGCAGGGAGAGATGACTTTGGAACTAGGACCACAAGTTCAAATTTCGTCTCTGACCCATATTGGCTAGATGACTCTGAGCAATTTTCCTAAGACTATTAATTGTAGAGAAGGTTTACCTACTTTGGTAGAAGGAGTTCCTTTATCCAGGAGTTTCCTAAATCATTCAATCATATATTCAGCCCTGATCCTATCTTTTTATGAAGCATTTATTAAGTGTTGCCCATTTGCAAAGCATTATGGGAATACAAATAAAAAGGAAAATAGCCCTTGACTTTAAGGAGCTCATATGGTATACAGAAAGCTTGCAAGTCAAATGGAAAAATCCCATTGTCTTGAGGGAATAGCAAAGCATATGGTCATGCTTGTTCTTTCACTAATAAAAGTCACTTCAGTTTCTGATGAGGAACCATTTGTCAATTCCAAAGACTTTGGTGACAAGAACTTTCCTTTCTGGGTCTTCAATAGCTGTGGCTGTAGTACCTGCAGGAACAGGTGCATCTCCAGAGGAGTTATTCCCAGAACAATATTTGAGGGTACTGACCTGGAAGTGTTGCCTTTCCTGAGGCTGCTGGGTTCAGGGTCCTAGATTGTCTCTACTGGGATCTTTGAGAACATAATGGTCAAAGGGATAGTGATGGCCTAGTCTGCCTGGAAAACTGTATAGGTGAATAAAGTGGGATTAAGGGAAGTACTTCATCCGTGATAGTATGTCATGTCTGGTAAATCTAGCTAGTTGATGTCTAGCTATGACATTATGAACTCATTTCTTGATTCCAAGTTCAGTACTCTTTCCACTAGATCAAACTGAGACCCAGAGAAATTGCAAATAACTTGTTTTAGATTTTCATCTCCAAGTAAGTTTCTTCAATACCTCATTCCCTATTCAGGGTCTGCTTCCTTATGGCAAGTCCATGTGAAAGCCTTAAATTTTGAAGATTATTCACAGGAAAACCCTATCTCCATGCCTTGTTGGGATTTTTGGTACTCTTTAGGGTAACTTCCAGACATTTCTGTCCAGTCTGTGTAAACACTGACTCTAACAGATCCTCCAGCTGCTTGGGAGTCAGGAAAAATCTTATGCCTTTCCAGCTGTTGTCCAAACAATAAAGCAATTCAGATCTCATTCCACAAACAAAAACAACAAAAGCTGATAAATTTATATACCTGCCTCTCTTCTTTGCAATGGTAGGTGACTTAAAGATATGAATTTTTATACTTACTGTGAGTGTCCTTCAATGTATTGGTACTTTTACTAAACTGCTTTTTCTCTTCTTTCCTATTTATTTATTTTTACAATGGGTAGCAGAGAGATATGTTGGGAAATGAAGATAAAAATGAAAGAAATGAATTTTTGAAGGAAAAAATAGTCATTTATAGGAATAAGGACAGAAGAAAGACACGATTTCATCAGGATTTCTGTACCTTGCTTGCAATAAAAAGTCTTAGAGAGAGCTGGCCAGAGCAGACAGGGTAAGTACACAGCCATATATGCCAAAGGCTATACTTGAATCCAACTCTTCCTGATTCCAAGACCAAGCATGCATTTATCACAAGTTATATTTAAAAAGCATGCCTTTAGAGGCATAATTGGCTCATGCCTGTAATCCCAGCAAAAGATTGGCTAACAAACCTGTAGAGCTCAGAGTTCTGAGTATGCTAATTGAATGTCCACTCCAAATTCAGTATGATACCCCCTAGAAATGGGAGGAGAGGGATCAAGGGTGAACCAATCAAGGTAGGAAATTGAGGAAGCCATAGCTTCCTTATCAATCTGTAGTGAGATCAGCCTTTCGGTAGCATCTGCATTTCCAACTCCAGGCATTTCTCCAATACCTCATTCCCTTTCAGGGTCTGCTCCCAGTTGGGCACCTCCTTTTGAAAGCTTTACATTTTAAGGATTATTCACAGGCAACTCTATGCCTTGTTCAGGGTCTCTTCAGGGTATCTTCCACAGAAATTTCTGCTC
Organism: Sminthopsis crassicaudata; assembly: GCF_048593235.1. NCBI lineage: Eukaryota > Metazoa > Chordata > Mammalia > Dasyuromorphia > Dasyuridae > Sminthopsis > Sminthopsis crassicaudata. The sequence continues at coordinate 538,820,333 of NC_133618.1, read as the reverse complement.
ACCCTGTCTAAACACTGACTAATAGATCTTCCAGCTGCTTGGGACTCAAGGATGCTGTGGAATGCCTATCCTTTAGCCTCAAGGCCATAGCCAGGGGAATAACAGCCATAAAGACAGACAGAACTTTCTCATTCTTCTAGTAAGGGGTGGGAAAGATAGGTTCCTATCCTAATAGGCTGCTAGTGCTCAGCATGGGTATCTGTTCTGCAATCTCACCCCCCACCGCAACCAGGAGTAAACCTAACAATGGCGCAAGCCATTGAGTATTCTGCCCCAGGGCCAGGTCTCCTGGGGATGCGTTTAGCTGGCATTATGGAGGTTATTTCACCCACTAGTCACCCTTCCCATAGCTGCTTCTATGACTTGGAAATATCCAGGAACTTCAAGGAAGGATGAAGGCTTTTCAGGTGAAGACTTAAAATTCTATCTGAGTCATTCCTTAAATGAAGCTGGGTCTCTAAGCCCCAGGTCTCTAACAAGACCCTGGAAATCTAGCTTTTCCAATAGGATATGCCCCAAAGAATTTATGATTTCAGGCATTCCCCATTTAGGGTTGGGTATAAGATCGAGACTACTGGGTCTCAGTAGTTTCCACAGGTCTTTTTTTTTTTTTTTTTTTTTTTTTTTTTTTTTTGTCTTCAGGATGTGAAAGTTCATTTGTAAGGAGCTTCTTGAATGGAAACTCTCTTCATCAGCACTTAGTTTCTAGACTTGCCCTTGGATTGTTAGTATCTTGCCCCAATTACAAGCTTCTTGAGGACTAGAACTAAGCCTTAGACCCTTTGTACTCCACCTCTATCAAGTATTATATGTGCAATTGATAAATTATTGGTTAAGCCATCCATATACAGTCGACTTTGTAATAGTGTCAAAACGGAGATTTTTTTGCCGAGACAATTAGGGTTAAGTGACTTGCCCAGGGTCACACAGCTAGGAAGTGTTAATTGTCTGAAGTCAAATTTGAACTCAGGTCCTCCTGACTTCAGAGCGGGTGTTCTATCCACAGAACAAAGATTTTTAACTTTTTTTTTATGTCAATCAATCCACCAGCATTAAACACATGTGATGTTCCAGGCACTGGGACGTTCCTTTACCACTGAACTCATAGGTCAGGTAAAACAAACTATGTGATACTGGGCCTATCCTCAAAGTGCTTTCTCTCTGTTGGTCTTTGTGATTCCGAGGAGGTCCCTGACTTCTTCTTCTTGCTTACTGAGAATAGGCTGTCACTCGTGTGCCTGTAATTGATCAGCAGCCAAACCAATTCTCTACTAAGCCTTCCCTACTATCAGAATTTCTCCTTGCCAGAAAATGGCTTATTTCCTCTCCTCCTAAACCCATCATTAGAGGGTGTTCTGGGTATCCCGACAGAGACAAGAGCTGCCCTGCCCCTTTTCCTCTCCTGAATAGGTATCCAGTGATCCTAGCAAGCACATTTCACCTGTAAAACCCAATATCCCATCTTTCTCCCCCTGCCCCTTTAGGGGCTTCAACTACAATTCTCATCTTTGCTGTTTTCCCTTAAGAGAAAAGACCCCAAAACAGGCAACTCCGGGGAATTAAACTTGCTCCAGTGTGGGTTTCCAGGCTCCCCACAGCCCAGTTGCTAGGTGATCCTGTCCCAAGCCCCAGACCCTCCAGTGTTTCTGGGACTAAGCACCTCCACTCCTGAACCCGCAAAGATTTTTTTTTTCCCGGAGCCTTAGGTCTTTACCGAGCAGAAGGTCCCAGGAGGAGGGAGGGGTCGGTGTTGGCATTTAGATATTACATAAACCCCCGCTGAATGTTGGCTAGGGAAGAGAGAGCTCCGAGGCCGGGGTCGGAAGGGTCACCCCGAGACAAACGAAAGACAAACAGTGGCCAATGAAAACCCCCGCTGCAATCTCCTTAACCATAATGAGCTCTGGCTGGGCTCTTGGAGAGGGGCCAAGCGCTCACTGGCCACAAATCTTCTGTAAATGATTACATTACCTTCCCGTTCCCCTTCCCGTGGCACCCCCCACTGTGCCCTTCCAAAGCGAGCTCCCCGTCAGGAGGGCTGCCACTTTCCAGGAATTATTTGCTCGCCCTGACCCCCAGTCTGAAGTTGGGTCCACAACAAAGGCACAGGAGGTACCAGGGCTCTCCATTGTTCACAGACTTTATTTAATGCAACAGCTACAGCAGAGGCAAAGACAGAGGACAAAGAGAGTTTCCAAAAATATTTTATTTTCCAAAATAATCTTCCCCCCTCTCCCCTCATTATTCTGGGTCTAGACTTCACTGGAGTTTGCCATGGGGAAAATAGCAAGAAGAAAACCCATGACTGGTGAGCCTTTGCAACACCCAAAGACAGAATCAGTGACATAGATGGCTACCCCCTTTGTAAGATTCAGGGCCTCCAAAAAGTCCCTCACAAAAACTCACACCTCTTGCAGATGGCCCTTTCCAGCTCTAAGTCAATGACCCCATGTACCACCTATTTTTAAAAGCTTTTTTTTTTTTTTCAAAATATATGCATAATTCTCAACATTTACCCTTGCAAAACCTTGTGTTCCAAATTTTTTCTCCCTCCTTTCTCCTACCTCCTCCCTTAGACAGCAAGTAATCCAATATATGTGAACCATGTGCAATTCTTCTATATATGTATTTCCACAATTATCATGCTGCACACACACACACAAAAATCAGATCGAAAAGGGAAAAGAAAGAAAACAAAATACAGGCAAACACAAAAAAGGTGAAAAATACTATATTGTGATCCACACTCAGTTCCCACAGTCCTCTCTTTGGGTGCAGATGATTACCAAAGTTCATTGGAACTGGCCTGAATCATCTCATTATCGAAAAGACCCACAACCATTAGAATTAATTATCATATAATCTTGTTGTTGTGTACAATGATCTCCTGTTTCTGCTCACTTCACTCAGCATCAGTTCATGTAAGTCTCTCCAGGCCTCTCTGAAATCATCCTGCTGATCATTTCTTACAGAATAGTAATATTCGATAACATTCATATACCATAATTTATTCAGCCATTCTCCAACTGATGAGTATCCACTCAGTTTCCAGTTCCTTGCCACTACAAAAAGAGCTGCCACAAACACTTTCACACATATAGGTCCCTTTCCCTCCTTTATGATCTCTTTGGAACACAGGCCCAGTAAGGACACTGATGGATCAAAATGTATGCACAATTTGATAGCCCTTTGGGCATAATTCTATAGTACTCCCCAAAATGGTTAGAACAGTTCACAATTCCACTAACAATGTGTTAGCCCATGCACAAGTTATTGGATGATCACTTAGTTCTCTTGTAGAATTTACAATCTATTAAGGGAGAATGTCAATCTTATCCCTAAGGATGGGGTGGGGGCGAAGTTAGTAGGGTCACAGAGAAAAAATAGGGGAGAATGAGGGTGTAATATAAGGTTTTACAGCAATAGAGTTAATATCAAGGTCCAACCAGAGTTTCTGAGGTTATTAAATCCAAGGTGATACACACAGAAAGTGAGAGATGGCAGAGTTCATAACAATGCTCCAAAGCTGAGTCAAAGTTAGAATCTGAGCACTTTATTAAGGGTGCAATCTTTTATATTTATGTTGTGTATTTTTTAAAAATACAATTTTTGTTGTCTCTCCACTAGAATCCCCAATGCTGAGCATGGTGTATAACAAATACTTGATGATCAGTTAATTGATTTTTTTTTTTCATGAAACTGAGATACTAGCTATGTCATCTCCTTAATCACTGCTCAATGGTCAACATTTGTTATACTGTAGACCCATACACTTCAGGCAGGAACACAAATAATTTCAGTATGAGGAAGTATATGATAAGGACCATTTAGAGGCACAAATAGTCATTCAAAGGAGGGAGAATTTGTTTCCAGTGATTGGAAGAGGGGAGGTAGCATTTCAGCTGAATCTTGAAAGTATGGGAAGGACCTCAATAAGCACAGATATTTGGTAGGGCATGATAGGCAGGGAGGAGAAGACAGGATTACAGAAAGATAGATCAGTGTGGACAAATATGTCAAGGTAAGAAAGTATAATGGATCTTCAGATAATAGTCAGTAGACCAACATACTAAAAATAGGAATAAGGAAAGATAAGCCAGGTTGAGATTCAAGCCTGAAGGGCCTTGAATGCCAGACTAAAGAGTTTACATTTTATAATGTAGATAACAGGAAACCATTAAAGGTTTAGGAACAAGGGAATAACATGATCTATGTAGCATTTCAAGAAGCTTCATCTGGAGACACTATATAAGACAAACTGGAGAGGGTAAAGACTAGAGGTAAGGAACCTATTGTGCCATAAAGTAAGCCAGTCATGATAAGTGCCTGAACCAAGGTAGTGGCAATGAAAATGGAAAGGAAATGACAATTCAAAGCCTCTGTACCTGGGAGGATGGTAGTATTTTTGAGAGATACAGGAAAGTCAACAGAAAGGGATAATTTGCAAATAGGAGAAATGTTCAGATTTGTTGAGATTTGTATCTAGTGGGATGTCTAAACGTAATTGTTTGCCAGGCAATTGGGAATATGGAACTAAAGCTAAGAAAGAGGTGAGGGACCTATAAATAGTTATAGGGTCACCTACATAGAGGTTATAGTGAAATTGTAGAAGTGATGAGATCTGAAAGAGACAGACAGATAAAGAGGGAGGGATAGAGAAAAAGAAAGAAGGAGATGGAAACAGAAGGAGAAGAGAGAAGAGGGAAAGAGTCAAGTGAGAAATAAAAAAATCAGAAACCAAGGCAATATATGTACAAACATATTTATAGCAGCAAAGAACTTAACATTGAAAAGATGTCTACCAATTGGAAAATGGCTAAACAAGTTGTGGTATATGATTTTGTTGGAATACTATTGTGTTATAAAAAATTATGAGCAGGTTTTTGACAATGAGGTAATTCAAGGTAATTCCAATAGACTTGGGATGGAACAATGCCATCCAAATCCAGAGAGAACTATGGAGACTAAATGTGGATCAAAGCATACTATTTTTTAATCTTCCTCTTGTTTTTTTTGTTTGTTTGTTTCTCATGATGTTTTCCCTTTTGTTCTGATTTTTATTGCACGACATAACCAATATAGAAATATGTTTTTAAAAATTGCACATATTTAACCTATATCAAATTTCTTGCTGTCTTAAGGAGAGAAGAGATAAGGAGGAAGAAGAAAAATTTGGAGCACAAATTTCTATAAAATGAATGTTGAAAACTATCTTTATATATATATTTTTAAAAAGAAATCATGAACAAGATGAAAAAACCTGGGAAAACTTATGTGAACTGATGCAAAGTAAAGTAAACAAAAACAGGAAAAATGTACACAATTACAGCAATATTGTAACAATAATCATCTGTGAAAGATTTAACTACTCTGATCAGTATAATGATCTAAGGCAATTCCAAAGGAACAATAATGAAAAATACTATCCATTTCTCTAGAAAGAACTGATGAACTTTGAGTACAAATTGAAGCATGCTTTTTTTCCCCACATTTTGTGTGTGTGTGTGTGTGTATGTGTGTTTCAACATGGCTAATATGTAAATATATTTTTGTATGACTTCATATGTATAATCAGTATCATATTGCTGGTTTTCTCAAGAGGTGAGGGAAAGAGAATTTGAATTTCAAAATTTTAAAAGGATGTTAAAATTTTAGTATAATTGGGAAATATTTAATGAAACAAATATAGACAGACAGACTGACAGATAGACAGACTGACAGATAGATAGACAGACAGATAGATAGACAGACTGACAGATAGACAGACAGGCAAACAGACATAAAGCCAAGGCAAATATTTAAATATGAAATACCAACAGGTGGTTGGCAGGCAGGGTAGGGTTTACAGGAAAGAAAAAGGACAGGTTTTCAAGATGTAGAAATTTTAAGGTTCTCATAATATAGCATAATTTGCCTACTATTTAGGGGTCCAAAGAGAGAAGAGCCAGAGAAATGCCAATCAAAATGTAAGGGGAAAACTAAAACAATGTAATACCAACGAAACCAAAAGAAGACATGACAGATCACTGTCAAATCCTGCAAAGGTTGAGAGCTGAAATGAAGCCACTGAACTTCGTGATTAGGAAATCATTGGTGATCACTGGTGCAGAAGTCTGTCATTCTTCAGATATAGTCTGGAGGCAGATGTTAGTGCAAGAAGTGAAGAATGATGGATTGGCAGAAATTGTATTAGTTGGATAAGGTTGAAGAGATTCTCAACACCAAGATTCCAAAAGGGATTTTGCTATGGTAATCCCAACAACTTTATTTCTATGTGTCATGCTATGCACATAGATGTGCACAGATCTGGATGATGGATGTAGCCTCTTTTACTATCCCACAATTAGAGATTTAAAAATCCTAGTTCTGGGAGATGAACTCCAATGATCTGGTCATTGAATTGGTCAATCAATCAACTAGAAAGTATTTTATACCTACTATGCTCCAGGCACTATGCTAGGCATTGGCTAGGGATACAAATAAGAGTCTGAAATTACCTCATTCTTAAAATGTTTATATTCTAATGAAAATCATTGTGAATATTCCCCTCATTTGGTATTGAATCAAATGTATGCATGCTTTCTCATTCTTTGTACTTGTCCATGTCCTCCCATTCATTGTCTACCCCATGAACTAAAAAAGTTTTCATGGAGCCATGGAGATAGACATGGATCTTATGGATGGATCATCATGATCAACTAAGTGATTTAATCAAAGTCAAACTCAAATAGAAATGGGTCCTTGATGATTGTATATAGGCTTAGAATACCAAATTAATTAATATTATCTATATTGCATTTATATTTCTGTTTTTAAACTTTTTTTGGAAGGCTGTGAGTTTGATACCTCTGGTATAAAGAATATTATTGAAGAAAAGTATGATTTTTTTAAAAAGTGGATCAGTCATGTGTTAAGAGCTAAGGATAACTGTAAAATGCCCAAAGGATCCATTTGTATCAAAGAAATATTAAAAAAAAATAAAAGAAGGCACCTGAAGAAATTACAGTACAGTGGAAAGAGTGCTGGATTTGGAGACAAAAAACGTTTGCTCCATTTCTTCTTGAATTTGCACCACTGCCTTATATAACTTCTTGTCAGGAAGTCACTTTTAGAAATATGTAAAATTCTTCTCATACTCACTATGTATCTCTCTGCTATTTTTTGTGTTTCCTGCAGCTATTTCAAATATTATGGTATTTCAAGATTTACAAGCATATGTAATTGTTGTGAAAAATTTCATTAAAAGATGAATTTCTGTATCAGAAAGCAGAATTAAGCAATTTCCTAAATTCAATTCTTTTCCTCTTATCCAACTCTCACTGTATGTTTTCAGTGCCTGTCTTAAATATATGCACTGATATACTATTTCAGTGAAATGAACATGCAGGTACTGGTGACAGTCTAGATAAAAGACATTTTCCCCCTCCACTCTGTTTTTCTTGTATAGATTGTTAGGATTAGGGTTTTGAATAACTACTTATCTGATTAAGAAAGGAGATTAAGAAAAGAGAATCCCTCTTCCATTTAAATCTGTTACCTGTTACCTGTGTTTGCATTCATCATGTAATCTCATTTTGTTAGGATTACTAAGTGAGAACTCGGGTTGTCTGGACAGTGACAAGGTGAGAATTCAGGTTTTCTGGACAATTACAAGGTGAGAACTCAGGTTGACTTGATAGAGGGGGCAAGCTCATTGGCTGGGGTGGTTCTTCCCAGAAGCCCTTGCATTATCCCACGCCCATTCTCTGGGAGGATAAAAGACACAGCACTGGGCGCAGAGATCAGATCGGCCTGGAGAAGGATAAGAGCTGGAGGAGATTCAGAGCCAGGATTCAAAGAAAAGACTCTGCATTGCATCAGGCTTGACGGGGCTCTCTGCAGGAAGGGAAGTCACTTCTCTGGACAAGAGTTAACAGCAACTGCCTGGAGACAACGGTTCACTACAGGAAGAAGAATCTGTCGGAAAGATTTGAGTAGACACAGCAGATCTCTTCCCAGAGAGCGATCCAGCAGCTTCTAGAGACGACAGCTCGCTACATTTGGCGTCCACACGTGGGGCAAGGACTTTTGCTTATCCTGACAAGAAGAGCTAGACCAGACCTTCGCAATTTGGCGCCCGAACAGGGACAGACACAGTCCTGATTCCAGTGGAAAAGCTTCTGATCTAGATCTCAGTCTCTCTGACCCAGAACCGTGAGTAACGAGGAAACTTTGTTAAAGATTAAGTGAGTGTGCTAATAGATAAATAAGGAACTTAACTTGTTAAGGGCTAAACCAGGAATCTCTTATAGTGAAATGGGGCAAACACCTTCTGTTCAAGGAAAATGTTTAGAGAGCATCATCAAGGTTATGAAAAGCCAAGGATTGATTATAATTTTAGAGGAGATTAGTGAACTTTTAAGAACTGTGAAGGTTATATGTCCTTCTTTTTCTCTGGAAGAAGAATTGGATCCAGATGAATGGGAATTAGTAGGAGAGCAATTAGGTGAACACTACAATTGTCTTTGTGACATTTTACCCTTTGGTTCCAGACCAAACTCAGTTTCCAAAGATACAATTCATACCTACAATTTAATCCAAATGGCTTTAAAAAATGTTATTCTAAAGGAAGAGATGAAGGAGCAAAATGGGGAGGTGTCAACTAAACTAGGTGAAAAGGATGAATCAGATAAGAATGAAGTTAAGTACAATTCTGAGCAACAGCAACAGGAGCACCTCCCATCTCCTCCTTCAATTAACCCTTCAGAGGTGGAGGAAGAAGGAGGAGGGGAAGAGACAGAAACACAAACAGAATCTCCTGTGAAGCAGCCTAAGCCTATGACAAGATTAGAAAAAGCATTGGTTAAAGCTAAGAGAGAAGGACAGGATATAAGTGATTTTATACATGCATATCCTGTGATTGAAAATATTGACTCTGTAGGTCAAAAAAGGAGAAGATATGCACCTTTAGATTTGAATAAAATTAAGGATTTGAAAAAAGGTTGTACCCTTTATGGGGCTACATCAGCTTATGTCAAAATGTTACTAGATGGTTTGTCTTATGAAGTCCTAACCCCGAATGATTGGAAATCCATAGCAAGGACATGTCTGGAACCTGGAGAAAATTTATTATGGCTTGCGGAATTTCATGAATTATGTAAAATTCAAGTCAGATGCAATTTGGAAATAGGAGTTAACACACAATTCACTTTTGAGCACTTAGCTGGTGAAGGTCGGTATGGAGAGAATTCGGAACAGATTAATTATACCATGACAATATATGAACAAATTGCTAAGGCTGCAATAAAAGCTTGGGGTGTCCTTCCTGGACAGAAAGATCGTGGAGAGGCTTTCACTAAAATACAGCAAGGTCCCAATGAACCTTTTGCAGATTTTGTGGGACGTTTGCAAACTGCTGTCAAAAGAACTATTGGAGAAAATGCAGCTACAGAAATAATGACCAGACATCTGGCTAAGGAAAATGCCAATGAGATTTGCAAAAGAATTATATGGGGATTAGACAAAGATGCTCCTTTAGAGGAGATCATAAGACGCTGTGCTACAGTGGGAACAAATGCTTTTTACACCCAGACAATGATGAATGTGGAAAGACAGGGTCCCTCCTGGCAAGGGCCTTCTAGAGAAACTCGGAGATGTTTTCAATGTGGAAAAATTGGACATCTAAGAGCTCAGTGTAGGTATGGAGATACAGTGAGAAGACAGGGTGAGAGAAGACCTAAAACCCCATGTCCAAAATGCAACAGAGGACTCCATTGGGCATCAGAGTGTAGAATATTTCAGGGAAATGGGATGAGGAGCCCAGGTCCAGGGCCCCAGGCAAAAAAGACTTGGGGCATGATGGCAGCTGATGTTACACCCAAAGAGCCTTTAGAAGGTCAGGACTCTGATTTGATCAACCAGCAGAAAAGCAATCACATGGCAGAAAGGGATTATCTGATAAGTGAGTCAAAAGGCAATCAGATTGCAAAAATGGATTACACTTGGGGAGAATACAGGCCTTTTAAACCAACAGGGCTGTGCCCAGTGCAAACAACTCCAATGTAATTGTCAGATGATGAGAAGAGATTTAGAAAGTGGTAAATAGAAGAAAATTAGATAGGTTAACTGCCTGGGAGAGAGGGTTTGCTTGTATTTCTTCAGCAGGAGAAGGAATCAGATGGGTCCCAACAAGTCATATTCGCCTTGTCCATCAGAGAAAGACAGAAAAAGAGAAAGGCCTCAAAATAAAGGAGAAGATCTAAGACACATCTGACACTGAAAGAGCATGGATAATAAGAAGACTGTTAAAGAACTTTAAAAACCAGCAGGAATCATTGGACTTCCTCACACAAGATGAGACTAATGGACAATGGACTTATGGACATTTATAAATTTTCAATTTATGATTATGTTATATACTTCTAGCATGTGTTACGTTACTATGTTACTATGTGCTTATGTAATTTATGTAATTATCTGTAATACTTCCCATATTGATGGATTTATGTTTCAAGGTCATTTATGTAATTATCTGTAATACTTCCCATATTGATGGATTTATGTTTCAAGGTCATGACTGTCCTATGTTCTAAATCAAAAGAAAGGGGGAGATGTTAGGATTACTAAGTGAGAACTCGGGTTGTCTGGACAGTGACAAGGTGAGAATTCAGGTTTTCTGGACAATTACAAGGTGAGAACTCAGGTTGACTTGATAGAGGGGGCAAGCTCATTGGCTGGGGTGGTTCTTCCCAGAAGCCCTTGCATTATCCCACGCCCATTCTCTGGGAGGATAAAAGACACAGCACTGGGCGCAGAGATCAGATCGGCCTGGAGAAGGATAAGAGCTGGAGGAGATTCAGAGCCAGGATTCAAAGAAAAGACTCTGCATTGCATCAGGCTTGACGGGGCTCTCTGCAGGAAGGGAAGTCACTTCTCTGGACAAGAGTTAACAGCAACTGCCTGGAGACAATGGTTCACTACAGGAAGAAGAATCTGTCGGAAAGATTTGAGTAGACACAGCAGATCTCTTCCCAGAGAGCGATCCAGCAGCTTCTAGAGACGACAGCTCGCTACATCATTTGATATAAAATAGATGAAAGAATCTTTGTTAGAGAAGAATATTTAATCAATCAATAATCAATAAACATTTATTAAGTGCCAAGCACTAGGAATACAGAAAAAGGCAAAAGATAGTTCCTTTTCTCAAAAAGTACAATCTAATGCAGGAAGTTTATGGATTTTTTAAGGTTACATTTTTTTAAGTTACATTATTTATAAAAAATAATATATGCAAAAATATGTTTTATTAATTTATGTTATTGTAAAGATATTCACTGTATAGAACTGCTTACAAAAGTCTCTGTTACTTTTTCATCTTATTGTAACCCTGTGTCAGAACTGCCAAGAAGTTGAGAGATGTCACATAAAAATCTACCAGCATTGTAGAACCTAGGACTGTGGGATTGTTTCATGGAGAATTTGGTGAGGAAGAAAAAAAAGAGAGAAAGGAAAGTGAATTCAGAATTTGTGATGCATCCTCCATCTTGAGAACCATTGGACATATAGGATAAAACATGAGCTGGGCCTGTGTTCCTCTTCTTGACTCTGAGGAACTGGAGCCAGTGGCACTGGCTGCTGGCAAATGTCCAAAGATTGTTAAGGATTAAGAGGTGAAAGGTGGGATCCTTCCATCTATCTTGTCTCTAAGTGTAGAAAGACACTACCCATCTTTTTGAGAAACTCTTTGAGGATCTACTCCTTTCTTCTCCCCTAAAGTGGGAAGGAATCAAAGTAGAAAATCTATTCCTGCTCAGTCAGAAGTGATTGGTACTGGACTCTCTCTATTCCATGAACTGCAAGTTCTGCCCTTTTGCTCTCCCTTCTATTATTTGTGTGGCCCATTCCCTTTAACTAAAAGAAATTAACAGCCATTAATCTTTGGTGCATAATCAATAGCAGCATTGTGAATAGAGAGTAGGGGTGGGTGAAGATGGTCATTCTGGGAAAAGGGCAGAAATGTACGGCCTTTAAAGGTGTACCATATGGGGAGTCAGGAGAGTAATAACCTCCCCTGGGAGATCACGAAAACTTTTCAGTCACTCTAAATCACATTCATTAGCCAGCTTGAAGTTTATTTATAGGATAACAGAGAGTTTAATAACTTGAAGTGAATCAAAAAATTCCCTAGAGTAGATGAGCCTTAATGGCAGGTATGAGCCAACCCTGGACAAGAGGGGACAAAGGAATTGCTTTCCATGGATACTTATTAGTCCTTTTAGGATTTTTTGCTAGTGCTTCTCTGGGATTCCCCCTATTTCCTTTTTCAACTCTTACCAGTGGGTTAGAACATTTGACAGAATGAGAAACTCCCTTCAGCCTACTCACTCATTTTCCACTGACACTCTTTTCCTCCTTATACATGGAGCTACCTCCCAGGGAGTTTTATAAGCATTCTCATTAGTGAAAACATTGCTAATTCCTTATTACATTTTCATCAAAGATACTCAATAGATGTATAGAACATTCTTATAAAAAAAAGTAGAAAGATCAGGAAGTGGGCTTATGAATTTCCAGTTACTGATGATTCTCTAGGTGTTTCTTTGGGTAAAAATATCACCTATAGGGTTTTTAAAAATTCTTTTAGTATCTTTCCCTCCTTGAGATATCTTATAAAATGCTCTTTTAATGTTTTCAATATTATGTTGCTTCTGTCCTTGGTTTGCTCAATGTGTGTTTTCTCTGTTCTAACTACTTTTGTCAATTTTATCTTAAATCCTATTTCAATTTCTGCATTTAGCATAATGGGGGCTTTGTGGATGACCTGTATTAAGTAAGTTTGGTAGTTTAAGCAACAGAGACAAAGGTTTTTTACTCAGTTGATAAACTCACAGGGATTGTTAATAATATACCAATTGATGTCAATCATTACTTATTCATTCAAGACAAGTATAGTCCCATCTTGCCACCATCCCCCATTTTAATTTGATTTAATAAAGGGAAACTGAACAAGTACATAATCAAAATGCAGAAATTGCCTAGATTCAATCTATTAACTGGTACTGGATATTCCAGAAATATGAGGACGTTGGGAGGTTGTATAGTAAGGGTGCACACAGAGGAAGCTGGATTCTCCAAGCTAGAATGGATAAAGTCTTGCTACTTTTGAACATTCCAGTTTACAAGCAGATCACATGAGGTTAAACACAAATGTTGATATATTCCTTTGACATCAAGGCCAATATGCATTCATATATATATATATATACATATATATATATATATATGTATATATATGTATATATATATATATACAAACACACATGTGTAAACATATATAGATATGTATATGTATATATAGATATTTATCAGTCACTCTAGCTGTGCCCACTTGTATGTCCCTCCACTCCCTTTAAATGAAGAAGCCTGACCTAAATGGCCTGTGTCAAATCCAATAAATGGCATTTTTTCTATCATTAATCATGAAAAAAGATTATTTTAGAAATGTTGACAAATTTCTCCCATTTCCAGAATTTTTTCCTCCCAGAATCAGGGAATTTGAATTAGGAGGGATCTCAATGGCCAGTTACTCTAAAGTATTTCTGGAAAAAAAAATCCTCACTAACATATCCAAGTTGTCATGTATCCTTTGCATAAAGACATTTAATGAAGAACCTAAAACTCATTGAACTTTGGGATAGCTCTAATCACAGGGACATCTGGATAGTACAGTAAATAGAGTGTTTGATGTGTAGTCAGCAAGACTTAGCTTCCTAAGTTCAAATATGGCCTCAGATATTTAATAGCTGTGAGACCCTAGGCATGTAATTTAATGCTATTTGCCTCAGTTTCCTCATCCTCCTTCTTAAATAGAGAAGGAAATAGGAAATCAGTCCAGTATATCTGCCAAGAAAACCCAAACAGGGTTATAAAGAATTGGATACAATTGAAAAATGACTTGAACAAAAACAATTGTCAGGAAGCTTAACCTGATCTCAGTTGTAATTTCCATCTATTATTTACTTCCTAGACTCATTTAACACGAATGAGGACCTTCATCATCCTGGTTGCCCTCCTCCTATAGTCAACCCTCTCTTTCAACAGATGAAGAAAAAGACTAGAGATATCAAATTACTTTCCTACTGTGTGCACAAGCAATGTGCCAAACAGTTTAAAATATTGTCTCACAATAACCATGCGAAAAAGGTGTTGCTATTATTTTTATTTTACATTTGAAGAAATCATTTTTCAGTTGTGTCCAATTCTTCATGACCCCATTTTTTGTTTTCTTGGCAAAAATACTGGAGTAATTTGCCATTTCCTTCTCCAGCTTATTTTGTAGATGAGGAAACTGAGGCAAACTTGCTCAAGGTCACACAACTAATAAATGTCTGTGTAGAACTCAGTTCTTCCCCACACTAGAAGTCTTAATTTGTGAGTCTTGGGGTTCTTTTTTCCTCAAACTTACCATATTTTTCAATAGACTTTCTGCTGATCTCTCCTATGACTACCTTTATATTGAGGTCACCAACTATCAAGATAGATGTTGATTTGGTTCAGAGAATTTCATCAAATTTTTTGTAGAATATATCCAACCCTTCATTTTCTATAACAGATGTTGTTCTTTAGGCTATAATTATCTCTAGAATCTTAATTTTGTTCATGGTCAATATCAGCTATGCTAGATGAGAAAATCAAGTATTCCATGAAATGATGTTTCTTATTGCCTTGGGGTGCATTTTAAAACTAACTTTACAATTCTTTTGTTCAACTCTTTATGAGGACCTGGTGAACTGTTTTTCTTCGTACCCAATGCTTTCTTTAAAACCTCCTGTTGTTATTTATGGTGAGAGTGCCAAGATTCTTGTGTTTTCATTCATTTAGCTGGTAGAAACTTCAGGAGAAACAATACACTATGATAAAACATTGAAGTGGTATTGGGAAAGATAATACTGACAAATTCAGACTCACACGTAAATGACTGATATAAAATCTTACTCAGAGAGAAGGTTTGGATAAGGGAAAGCAACTGAGTACCAAAAGGAAGGATGGAGAAAAGGGAATCCAAGAAAAGGAATAACAAATATTAATTCAGAGATGAGTTTTATGAGTTGATTTAAGCAAGACTGAGAAGAAAAATGTACATAGTGACCACAATGCTTTGATGGTAAACAACTTTTGAAGATTATAGAACTCTGAAAAACACAGTAATCAATCATGAGTTTCTTCTGCCTATTAGCCGAAAAATGATAGAATGAGACATAAAGTTTCAGACACGGCCAATGTGTAGGATTTTTTTGCTTACTAAACTTATTTATTTCAAGGAAGGGCAAAAACTTAGTGTGTAATGATAGAGATGAAAAATAATAATAAAATGGGGACAAGAAAGAGTAATTTTGTTACTGCCATGTTAAGTTTAAAATAGACTTTAAAATCCTTTATATATCAGAAGTTCATGATTTTATATGTAATCCTTTTTTATTTAAATTTAATTTTTAATTTGATTTTAATCTATCCCTCCAGCTTCACAGAAAGAATATGGCCTTTAATTAAAAAAGAAAAAAAAAAAAAAAGGATTTTCAAAAAACAATTATAAAAATTTCAAAACCCCCTCCGCAGCAATACTTTCTGAACTAATGTATATTTACATGTTTATATATTGAAGTGCTCATGTTTGTTGATAATTATTAAGTTCATGATTAAAATGAAAATTAAAAAAAAAAAGAATACCAAAAAAAGACCTTCCAGGATGGATATGATCTAACTAACTTCCTTCTATAACTTATGCCATTGTCTATACAAAGTAAATGTTATTTTTAACATTTTTCAACAAAAGAAAAGGATATAAAAACAAAAGTATGGGACTGAAGATAATTTTTTTTCAATATCACAATAAGGCTTAGATCCAAAATCACTTGTGGGGACAAGGGTTAGGGATTTAAGGAAGTGTTACGTGCCCAATTCCTCGATGTTAGGTGGAAGAACAACTTACTACAGTCATAACAAGTAAACATTTTAACAGCATAAATTGAATATTGTTATGAGCTACAATTTTGCATTAGACCCCATATACCAAGAGAATTGAAGAGAGCAAGAGAAGGTATAATTTCCCAGGTGAGGAGAAAAGAACTGAGTATAACTAAATTGAACCAATAAGAAATTTTTTTTTTCTTTTTCTTTTAACAGCAAGTCTTAGGAGGCTTTAATTATCCATATAATTACATATATTATCACCCACTGTCTAAAAAGACACATACTTTCATTGACCATATAGTTGTCTCCTGCCTGTAAGATGATTTTTTCATGACTTTTTACAAAATTGCTGCTGTACTTTTTTCCTTTCTCTAGGAAAAGGCCCTCTTGAACTAAACTGGAAAATCCAAGCAGAGACTTCATTCATTACAAGTCTATTATATGTTATTAGGGCTTTCCCATCAAGCCATTCATATTGGTTCCCTCTATTTTCCTTCATTCTCTGAGTAAGATCCAGTGCCCATAGGTACCCTTCTCTCATTAAAAGGATTCTTTTCTGGAAAAGGCTGGTCTCTAAAGGGAAGAGATCAAGTTTTTCTCAAATTCTTTGGCTCCTACTCCAGAATAGAACTCTAGAGAAAATCTTTTAGATGAAGTTAACAAATGCAACATGTTTAAGTCTCCCCAAAAGGGATGAATAGTGTCCCTATTGGAAAAGTACTAAATGCACAAAATAAATCAGATAAAGGACAGTTATTTATTTCCTCCATCACAAGAGAAATCCTTAAAACTCAAGAGACTCATAACCATCCACTGACAAATGCTTTTAAAAACGTGACAAATAAAAAACAGACAAATTGCATATCACATCACACATCATAATACCCTTTTCAAGGAGAAACACAGGAAACATATATTTAGAGCTGAGAGGGTCACTGAGTCCAATTCCTTAATTGTAACAATGAAGAACCTGATTCTCAGATCAATTAAATGATTTATCCAGGGTCCCATACTAGTGAGTGTCTGAGGTGAAATTCAAACTCAAGTTTTGCTGAATCTTAGTATGATATGATACTATACAATGCCACTATTTTAAGGCAAGATATCAATCAATGTGACTTATCCTTCACTCATGAAAACATTTATCCTTTTATTCTTTGACAGTCACATTGTGTTTTCTTAACTCATCATTTTTTTCCAATAATAAATTTCTGGAGTTGAAAAGTCAGGGACGACTTCTATTTTTCTTATAAGATACAGTGACAGAAGATTTATTATTTTACTAGGCCATCTATTTTACAGACTTTGGCCATGAGACTTGGGACAGCATTTCCAGACATTGTAAGGATAATTTGAGAAGTTTTCATATCTCATAGGATTCGATTTGTCTGTGCCAGGTATAACTGGCCAGGAGGACTCCAGCCTCGTAGTCCAGGTAGGATGATGGCCAAGTAGATCTTGATGAGCAGTAGAGGAAAGGACCTGTGGAAACTCTGTTTTCCTATGGAGGGTCATGTGAATATGGGGTATGATTGAGGAGTGAGGAGGAGGACAGGCTAGGATGGAATCATTGAGATCACTGTCCAAAGGATCTGTGAAATCAGGGAGGAAGATATTGGAATGGAAATGCAGATAGGAAGTCAGGAAGAGCCTTGCAAGCACGTATGTACCAAGGATTCAACAGAATGTTTGATGGCCCATAAGCATCTGAAATTCATACTCTTTTTCCTCCACCCTAAACTACTGGTCTTTCTGTTGAGGTCATTAGCATCCTTCTGGTCATTAGATTCTCAAGCAAGAAGTCATCCATAACTCTCCCTTCTGCTTTGCCTTGCCACATTTCATGAGCTAGCAAGACTTACCAATTCTCCATCTGCCACATCTGTCCCCTTCTCTTCACTCATATAACCATCATCCTTGTTCAGAAACTCTTGCTTGAACTATGATAACAACTTTCTAATTGAATTCCCAACTTTCATTCTTCTCCCTCTCCATTCCATTTGCCATGTAATTGCCAACACAACCTGTATAAAGCACAGTTTAGACCATGTAATTTACCTGCACAGTTTTATTTGTAGGAAAAAATATAAATTTCTTGGCCTAGCATTTGCAGCTTTCCAAAATATGAATGAGTGAATGAATGAATTCATGAAAAAGTCCTAAATAAGTGTCACAATGTTTCAGATACTACATTAAGTCCTAGAGACATTGCTGTTATTAGCCAGAGCTGACATTTTATGACTCTATGGACTATAGGACACCCATATCTTCATGGGGTTTTCTTAGCAAAATACTGAAGTGATTTGCCTTTTCTTTTTCTAGCTCATTTTACAGATGAAAAACTGGAGCAAACAAGGTAAAGTGACTTGTTCATTTGAATTCAGGGTTGTTGCTTTATTCATTTTTATTACCTAGCTGCCCTCAAGGATATTATTATTAATCAGATAAATAAGACAAACATATGAAAGCAGTAGAAAGTCATTTCAAATGATGAGCGATGGACTAAAAGTACTACAAAAACTCAAGGAAGAAAGATTCTTGGGATCAGAAGGGCCAAAGGTTTTCAGGAGGGCCCTTAAAATATTCTAATTTGTATTATATTCCTCCTTGTACAAGTCTCCTTGCCCTAACTAGATAGTAAGTTTCTTAAGACTATAGACCAACAACCTGCCATCTGGGGGTGGAGGGGAAGGAGGGGAAAAATTGGAACAAAAGATTTGACAATTGTCAATGCTGTAAAATTACCCGTGCATATATCTGGTAAATAAAAATTATAATTAAAAAAAAACACTATAGACCGAGAATTGCTGGCACTTCTCCTGAATATACAGCAATACTACTCTGATGCCTTATCATGGCATGAAGAAGACTGAAGGATCTTAAAGATCAGGCCAGAAAACCACAAACAATAGCAGGATCTACCATTTAGAAAAAGACTTTAAGTATGATACTAGTAAAAGTCAACAAGCATTTTAAAATCCCAACTAGTGTGAATATTGAGTCCCATGATAAGGGCACATCATTTGAATTTGCACTACTTATTTCTATTGAGCTGAAAACAATTACCACATTCTATATAATTATAACTTCAAATAGTACTAATTCAAGTACATCTCACCACATTAGTCATTCTCACAATAATTGAGATTTCATTACTATTTATCAGGTACTGTGATATTAAGGCTAGTGATAAATTGTAACTGCTTTCCAAGGACCAGTCTAAATATGGAAGGGCTTATCACCAATAGACTAGCCATGAGAAGATCATTTTTTGATCATATAAACAAAGAAAAATATAAAGTGGCCCTTTCTGCTTCGTATGGATGGTACGAATGATACCATTAAGAAAAGACCCAAAGGATGCTTAGAATTAGCTATTTATAATCTATAAATATGATATAAAAGTCTCAATTTTTGTTTATATCTTCAATGCTTAGCACAATAATTCATAGATAGTAAGCTCTAAATAAATGTTTCTCCATTCGTTTGTTCATTCAGTCATATAAATATCAGCAATTGGTAAGTCAGATGTGGGATTCTTGTCCAAGAGATGAATGACTGGAAAGGAGTGGGCCAGTCCTTTAGCAAGAAAAAAGGATTACATATGGATCACCCAGGGTCTCCCTAGGTGCTCAGGCAATAACAAAAGAACTGCATGTGGGCTCTCAGCATACGGGAGGGCCCCCTATGGAGCAAAGAAAAGGAGGTCATAGAAAGGAGCAGTACAAGATAAGAAGGCTCTTGACTGGATTGTACTCCACACCTTTGGAGGGAGCATCCATATTGATGAGATTACTCTATCAGGATGTTGACACATCCAAGCTTTTCCCTTTCAACATTTAGAACAGAAGAAGGTAATAAATGTCTACTTGGTTTAGCTAGTGTTTATGATGTGCTTTAAGGTTTTCAGTGCAATATATATACTGATATGTATATGTGCATGGATATATATACATATGCATGTTTGTATAAATGTGTGTAAGTATGTGTATTTATAAGTATAACTATATCAATATGAAATCTCATTTGGTCTTTACAATAAGTCTATGAGATAGGTGTTATTATTATCATCCTGAGTTTATAAATATGTAACTAAGACTGAAAGTGGGCAGGTGACTTGTTCTGAGTTCTACATCTAGGAGGATTCTAAAGCAAGATTCTCACTCAAGTCTTTCTGACTCTAAGCCCTGATTTCTATCTATACTATGCTACCCCTCTGACTGTCAATGAATGAATAAATGAAGTAATATTTGGTACAGTACTTAGCACTATGTCTGGCATGTTTAATAAGTGTTTATTTTGAAAAATATGCTTTGGGATCTGAACTAATCTATGAAAGATTTGTTGTTGTTCTTCCTCTTTTTTAGAGAGACCAATGACATCTTGAGAATAATATTTTGACTTGCCGTGATTGGGATTTATGTGAGTCAAGAATAGTATAAAGTTGTCAGCCTCACTCTCTCTTCCAAAGTCAGACTTCAAGTCTAGTGTCAAGACAAAAGTTTGGATGACTGGTAAAGGTCTGAGATGCAGTGGATGACCTTGGCCTTTCTAAATCAAGGACATATCCCAGGCCATAATTGGTCTGAAGCAAAGTCTATTCAAAGACTAAGGACTAGATGAGAATTGGGACAAAAGATGACTTAGTTATGAAGGATTTTGACTTTACAAAAAAGGGTAAGGAGTGGTAAGGACGACACAAGGAAAAGTGTGGAAGTAGGGATGAACATCTTGTATGCATGGGATAGTAGGAGGGCCACCCTTGCTGGAATGAAAATACGCGTAGTGAAAGAATGAAGTTGGAAAGGCAGAGTTAGATGGGGTTAATGGAGAGCATTCTATTCCAAGTTTTAGGTTAGGCTTTGACATGGTAGTTAAATTAGAGAACCACTATGGATTTTTGAGAAAGGAAGAAATCTAACAAAAACCAGCTTTTGATTTAGAATGTTAGAGTGAGTACCCTTTTCACATCAATAAATATTTACAAACTATTTCTTAGACATAGGACACTGCCGGCCAGTTTTCACTTAGCTCATGGCCTGAGACAGTAGGTATCATGATCCCAGGCATTTCTATTTCTGGGGGTTACTTTCTGATGACCTGAGAGCTGAGTCGCTGGCTCTGATAAGTAAGAATGGTCATGACTGACACCTGAGAAGGTCTCCTTTAGAGACCTGTATAATCATTGAAAAGGTTTTTGTTGTTGGGTCATTTCAATTATGTTTGGTTATTCATAATCCCATTTGGGATTTTCTTTGCAAAGACACTGGATGGTTTGCCATTTCCTTTTCCAGATCATTTTACAGATGAGGAAACTGAAGTCACACAACTATATAAGTGCCTAATGATGGATTTGAACTCACAAAGGTGAGGCCTGGCATTCTATCCCCTGTGCCACCTAGTTGTCCTACTGAAAAGGTGCCATAGATGAAATTGTGAAGACAAGGGTTTGGAGCCTGGCTCTACCTAAGTGGAAGATGCTTTATACAGGACAAGACATTTAAATGTCTCTATGCTCTGGTCTCCTCATCTGTAAAATGAAGGGATTGATCTCAATGGTCTCTAAGATTCTTCCCGATATAAATTCAGGATCCTGTGATCCTTACTCTTTTTTCCCCATACATAATATGGCTGCTCCTTGCTTCCTATGGGAAGGAGTGGCTTGAGTCCTGAGCGGTCCTTCTGCAGGTATTGAATTATGAATGCCCATCACCTCAAAGTAATTGCAAACATTATCATTGCATATGTGAGTCCTCCACAGATCCAAGGCAATAGATTCCTTGGCTCCAACTCTCTAGAGTCATTATAAATTACAGCAATCAGATTAACAGTGGGGCAGAAGACGTGTTTAGAAGAAATCCTGTTCAGGGGCATTAAAGGGGCCACGGCGAACCCCAGCTCCAGTTCCTATGAAGTTTTCCTTTCATTTGATCTATTCCACACATCCCTATTAAATAACTAATTATTTAACATCTTTTAAAGCTTTGTTATATATTAGAACAGGCAAGACACAAATGAGTGCTTTTAATAATATAAAAGGCCATTAGCTTCATTTACTGTTAATGTTAAAATAAACATGAGGCAATTTAGATATACTATTCCAATTTCACGGAAACTTTGATGTTTTTCTTCTCTAGTCACATAATTAAGGGAAAAACTACTAATGATATTAAGTTTGTACAGTGTTAATGACAGAAACAGGCAGTAGCTGAAATTGCAGCCATTAATATGAAAAAATAAAATATTTAACAGGGGAGATAGATGAGAGCAATTTTAATAAACCAAAATGAAGAAAATTAATTTTAGAAAGTTCTACAGTCCTTAACATGCTGCCATTATGGGATCTGTCTAATGTATTTTTGTGGTCCGGATATCTTATTGATGGTTTGGAGAAGCGTCCTGGTTTTTTTTAATATTCTTTTTGTGGGTGGATAGAGGTATTAGATGCTGGGGTTTTTACTCTTGCTCTGCCTCCCACTCCCAAACTCAATCTGTGTATCTGCAATAGTCATTATAGTGAAGTGGTCCAATGTCTGTATAGTAAGGAAAGGGAAGCACTCTCCAGTGGAGCAAATCAGAGCACCTGGCATTTGAAAGCCCAAGACTGGCTAGTCCTGAGAATCACTTAAGGAAGAGGCAGTGAGTCAATGAAGCCACTTTAAAGGATACTTTTTTAGGCTTCTTAGGTGGGGCCAATTACGTTTAGGTGGTAAAGCTACCAACTCAACCTAAATGAATACCTTGATGAAAAAAAATATATTGCCTGTCCCTAATCCAAGCTCCCAAAACCTAAAAGAAAAACAAAAACACCAAAACATCCCTACTTCAGATGTGAATATACTTGTCTCAGAGACCCTCGGTCATTCATTCAGGTACTTATTGCAATCCAATTTAATTCAATAAATATTCATAAAGCAAGAACTATATTCAAGCCATCCTGCTAGGTATACAAATATAAAAATGGCATAATTTCTAATATCAAAGTGTTTATATCCTAATGGGGGATCTAGTACAGGGTCATGGACTTAGAGCTGGGGGGATGTCAGTGAAGACATCTGGTCCAACATTTCCTATTTTGCAAGTGAGTAATCAAAGGCCCAGAGAAATCAAATGACTTGCCTGAGGTCATGATGTAATACATAGAGGGCAATGGGGATTTGAACTCAGGTCCTTTCATTCCAAATGAGGCTCCTCACAATGTACCTACCACCCTGCCTCTTTTATGCTGAGAGAGTGAAAAATTGCTCTGCTCCTCAAGACTTTTTTTTATCTCTGGTGTAGCAGCAACATGCAAACAGATAAGTACATTTTGGATAGTTTGAGGAAGGATGCTA
Source organism: Sminthopsis crassicaudata (assembly GCF_048593235.1). Classification (NCBI taxonomy): domain Eukaryota; kingdom Metazoa; phylum Chordata; class Mammalia; order Dasyuromorphia; family Dasyuridae; genus Sminthopsis; species Sminthopsis crassicaudata. The sequence continues at coordinate 538,797,051 of NC_133618.1, read as the reverse complement.
ATAACTAGAGAAGAAAGTTACCAGAAAAAGAAATAACCCCTAACTGAGTTGAAAGAAATCAAGGATTCTAAGAGACAAAGATGAGGGGGGGAGACATTCCAAGCTTGGAGACAAACTGGGCAAAATCATGAAAGCCAGAGATGAAATCCTGAGTTTGGAAGGGAAAAAAAAAAACACAAGTAGGTTGATTTGTCTAGAAAGCTGCCAAACTTTTCACTTACATATGAAAAGGATAATAAAAATAAATCTGAGAAGTTAGGCTAGAACCAGATTGTAAAGGACTTTCAATTCCAAAGAAACGAAATGATATTTTGTTCTTGAAACACTACTAGTTGGATAAATCACCAGCTCTGGAATCAGAATGATCTGAGTTCAAATCTAGGCTCAGACACTACTGTATGACCCTGAGCAAGTCACTTCAACCTGTTTGCTTCCATTTCCTCAAATGAGAAGAAAATGGCAAACTGCTCCAGTTTCCTTGTCAAGAAAACTTTAAATGGGGTCAGGAAGAGTTGGACACAACTGAACAACAAAAACCAGAAGCAATAGGGATTCACTAGAGATTTTTGAGCAAAAGAGAATCATGGTGAGACCTAATTTTTTTCATCATATTGTCAGTTTGGGGGATTATTAGATAAGGGAGGCACTAGAACTGGGGAGCTCAGTTAGGAGTCTGTTACAATAGACTAGGCTTGAGGAGAGGACTGAATTAACATGGAGGCCAAGTGAATGGAAGGTAAGGAGTAGATTCAAAAGCTCTATTCAAGAGATGTGGAAGTAGAGTGAAAAAGACTTGACAACTTATCAGATGCTGGAAATCAGAGTGAGAGGGAAGAATCAAGGATGATCTCAAACTTGGGAATCTAGATGATTAGAAGGAATATTGAATCCTTAATAGAAATGAAAATATTTGAAGGAGGAATGGAAGAAGGAAAAGAAGAAGAAATTCTGAGTTCTATTTTGAATTTGCTGAGTGTCAGATGCCTATTGGACATTTAAGTAGAGATAAACCCCTCATGATTGTGGATGTGAGGCTAAAACTTAAGAAATTCAAGAAAGATTAGAAATAAATAAGTAGATTTTAAGCCATTTATATGGAGATGAGAATTGAATCTATGAGAGCTAATGGGATCATCAAAAGAGGAGAGGCGGAGGAGAGAAAGGGAAGAAGAGAGAGGGACAGAGAGTGAAAGAGACACAAAGAGGAATTCTCTGAGGCCTGCTTGAGAAAATATCTGGATAAGAATCATAGAAATAAATATCCAAGTTATGGTCCCTTGGGGGTTCAGTTAAAGTCAGGGCTAAACCTGGGGAAAATTGTGAAGTCAGCCAGGTTTGACTTCTAGTGTTCCAACCTCTCTCTCTATTTTGTTCTAATTTCTTCTTCTGTTTTATCCCTTTTTTCTCATTAGATATCAGTGTTCTTTTCTCTTCCTTTTCCCTCTATCAAAACCTACTCTCAAAAAAGGATTCAATAAACTTATTCCACAAAGATTTTTAATGAGAACCAAAGATCAGTGGGTTATGTTATTCTCTAGCCCCCCACCCAATTGAAGAATTCTATTCTAACAAATCTTAAACCAATAGCAACAACTCCCATTTATATAGGATTTAAAAATATCCCTCAAAACACCCTAAAGTATTATTCCCATTTTGCAGATGAAGAAACTAAAAATTGGAAGGGTATAAGTGTCTTGTTCACACAATTAGTAAGGGTTAGGATTTAAATGCAGTTTTCCTGTCTTCAAATCAAAGGCAAAATGTAATGGTAGATATTCAGACAATAGCAACCAGGTTGGGGAGGTATTTAGTAGGGGCAAAAAGCCTTTCTTGATGCCATTGAAAACAATCATATGATTCCATATGCATGTAAAAATAAAATCCTGAATAATGGATTCAATCACCCTCTGGGTCAATTATACTCCCTTCTATAGAACCCACTCTCCTTCACACTCCCAGTACACATACCCACTATTGTCAATAAGTGGAACTGAACACCAATCGATCCCTGCTGTTGATAACAAAATTCATAACAGTCTCCCTAGAGATCATGAGATAGAGGAACCAGTTGGTGTATGGAGGACCCAAAGGAATCTGGAGGCCAGAGTCTATTCTGCCTAATCATCTATATGCGTCTATATTGCCTATATGCATCTAATCATGCATATAGGAAGTCCAATTGTGAAAACTGTCTCCATTAATGCAAATAAATCAACATTTTTTAGCTTTTTAATTTTTAAAATATGTTTTCATACTTCATCCTTGCAAAACCTTGCGTTCCAAATTTTTCTCCCTCCCTTTCCTCCACCCCTTCCCTTAGTCAGCAAGTAATCCAATATATGTGAACCATGTCCAATTCTTCTATACATATTTTCACAATTATCATGCTGCTTGAGAAAAATCAGATCAAAAAGGGAAAAAAAGAAAGAAAACAAAATGCAAGCAAACAACAACAAAAAGTTGAAAATACTATGTTGTGGTCCACACTCAATCCCCACAATCTTCCCTCTGGGTGTAGATGGCTCTCTTCATCACAAGACCATTGGAACTGGCCTGAATCACCTCACTGTTGAAAAGAGCCACATCCATCAGAATTGATCATTACATAATCTTGCTGTTGGTGTGTACAATGTTCTCCTGGTTCTACTCACTTATCTTAGCATCAGTTCATGTAAGTTTCTCCAGTCCTTTCTGAAATCATCCTGCTGATCATTTCTTACAGAACAATAATATTTCATAACATTCATGTGCCTAACTTATTCAGCCATTCCCCTCTGATGGGCATCCACTCAGTTTCCAGTTCCTTGCCACTACAAAAAGGGCTGCTATAAACATTTTTGCACATGTGGGTTTTTTCTCACTTTTTATGATCTCTTTGGGATACAGGTCCAGTAAAAACAGTGCTGGATCAAAGGGTATACACAGTTTAATAGTCCTTTGGGCATAGTTCCAATTTTGCTCTCTAGAATGTTTGAATCAATTCACAACTTCACCAACAATGTATTAGTGATCCAGTTTTCCCACATCCCTTCCAACAGTCATCATTATCTTTTCCTGCCATCTTAACCAATCTGAGAGGTATGTAGTGCTATCTCAGAATTGTCTTAATTTGCATTTATCTGATCAATAGATTTAGAGCATTTTTTCACATGACTAGAAATGGTTTCATTTTCTTCATCCAAAAATTATCTGTTCATATCCTTCGACCATTTATCAATTGGAGAGTGGTTTGTAGTCTTGTAAATTTGAATCAATCCCCTATATGTTTTAGAAATTAGGTCTTTATCAGAACCTCTGGATATAAAAATTTTCCCAGTTTTCTGCTTCCCTTCTAATCTTGTCTGCATTGGTTTTATTTGTACAAAAACTTTATAACTTTATATAATCAAAATTATCCGTTTTGCATTTCATAGCTCTTCTTTAGCTACAAATTCCTTTTTTCTCCACAGATCTGATAAATAGACTACCCTTTGTTCTTCTAATTTGTTTATAATATCACTCTTTATGCCCAAATCATTAGCCTATTTTGAGCTTACCTTGGTAGAGGGTGCTAGGTGTTGGTCAATGTCCAGTTTCTGCCATACTTAAATCAGCAATTCTTTTACAATTGTAGTCTAAGGGAGTTTTCTGGGATGCTGAAAGGTTAGCAACTTGCTTAGAATTACACAGCCAATATATATGTATGTATGTATATATATGTCTGTATATATGCATGCATGTATGTATGTTTCAAAAATAGAAACAGAAAGAACTCCCTGACTCCAAAACCAAGTTGATCTACTATGCCCCACTGTCTTTTCTGAGCCCCTTCATTGAATGAAAAATAGGAATAGAGTTAGGGACTGGTCCAACGTGTAGGCCTTTGTGTAGGGAGATCCCAACTTAGGAAACTTCTGCCTATGCAAATCAGCACCCTTTCTGCAACTTATAATCTTAAAAAGTTGCCCAAATTATTGAAAAGAAAAGGGATTTGCTCAGGATCACAGAAACAGTATACATCTGAGACACATCTCGAACTCAGCTCTTACTGGCTTTGAGGCCAACTTTCTATTCATTATACCATGATGCTTCACTTGAAAGAACAAAAGAAAAACTGAAGATCACTGGGAATGCATCCAGTGGAAAAAATGCTGAACTTGGAGTTGCAGGACTTGAGTTCAAATTCTAACTCTGTTAATTACTCTCTGTGCAACTTTCGCCCAATCACTTTGTGTCTCTGTGCCTCAATGTCTTCATTTATAAAACATAGAGGTTGAACTAAGTAACAGTTAATGTTCCAGTTACAAGTCTATGATCCTATGATCCTTCCTCCTGTCTCCATCTCCCTCCTTCTCTCTCTCTCTCTCTCTCTCTCTCTCTCTCTCTCTCTCTCTCTCTCTCTCTCTCTCTCTCTCTCTCTCTCTCTCTCTTTTTCTGTTCCAGTTCCTGCATGTCCATAGGGTCATGTTTTTAAAGAAAATACTATTCCCTCCCCCTCTCCAAAACAATGCTATGATTTATCCTATCCTGGAACATTTATTTACAGGAAATGATTAATTAAATAAATTATTTTTATTTTTCCATTAATTGCCTTTTCTGACTTGCTTTTTCCTTTTCTTCCCTGGTAACTCAGCAAGATAATCATTGGCGCAGTGACAATCGAGAGCAATCAATTTTCCTCACCCCACTGCTGTCCATGAATCAAGTCTCTACCTGGAGAGAGAGCCACCGCTGGTGTCACTGAGGCATTTAAGCTGTAATGTATAACAGGGAGTGGATGATACTACATCTTCAGACAGTCTGGGAGATTGATATGGAAGCCAAAGGGAAATGCATTAACCAATTTAACTGTCTGGAAATCGAGCATAATGAACATCCAAAGGTATCTTATTACTAGCTCACTGTTGCTTGCCTTTATTTATTTGTTAACATTTAAATTTTCCTTAAATTAGTTCTTGGAGAGGAAGCATCCCTGCCTATGTGGGTCTGGACGAGGACTTAGAAGTTTTTCATTGAACTGAACAGGTTCCAGGGAAGGAGTATAAAAACTGACTTGTAGAATTGGAAGGAACCTTAGGGATTATCTAGTATATACCTTTCATTTTGTAGATGTGGAATCAAAGGAACAAGGAATCTAATAATAATCTAATCTAACCTTAGAGACATTAAGTAATTTATGATTATAGGATTTAGATCAACAAGGGATCTTGCAGGTTACCTAGTTCAACACCCTCATTTTATATGTAATAAAAACAGAATCTGTCTTGGACATGGAACAGGGGCTCTTTATTCCACTGAGGGCCCCAACTTTTGATTCATATATACCAACTAGGTTCAGTCCTGAAGAAAGGATGGCCTTTAAAAAAAAAAGACATATGGTTCATTTTTATTCTTTTTTGTATTTTTGTTCAAGGCCTCTGGTTCTTTATGCCTCTAGTCTAGAGCCACAGGTAAAAATCACTTAAAGAAAGGATAGGTTTGTTTCATGAATAAGGTCTTCCCAAAATGGTTGAACTGGATACTAAACTTTCAGCATGGACATTTATAACTTGAAAATTGGCAATTGCTCAAATCAGACTTAATTTATTGTTTTGTTGATTCTTTAGACTTAAGAAAGTGGTGTTGAAAATTTTAATAAAGGAAATTAACCTTAAAAGTGCCTCTTGGTTACATGTTTTTTTCAGAAAGCTGGTTGTTAAACATTTACCAATGCACTCCTGGCCCAGCTTCTATAGAAATGAAGAAACTGGAGTTCAGAGAGAAGAGATTTATCACATAAAATAGAAGAGTTGGGATTCAAACCTTTATTCTCTGCTACCAAATCCACTTCTCTTCCCACTATACCATGCTGCCGTCCTAATCACATTGTTACTTAATGACAAAACAGGACTTAAAATCAAGTCTTCTAGATCCTAGACCATATAGATTTCTATTATCCACATGTCTTATATTGTGAGAAGAGGTCTGGCTGGTGCAGAGAAGAGGCCATGACCATTGACAGAATTGCCCATGATCAGAGTTTCCATTTATATGACCATGTCTTTTTTTGAGGACAACACAAGCATGGATTGTTTGACCCAACTTCTGGGCTGAGTGAGTAAACAGCTATTTAGAACAAAACACCAGGGTGGGAAATGTTGGCCCAAGAAAGGAAGAGAAACATACTTCATAAAAACTAGATTGTAAACAATATCCCTGAAATATAGACTGGACTTCAGTTCATCAAGGAAGATGCTGGAGCCAACTTGGGTCAGCATGCAAGAACTGATTATTAAATATTTCAATACAATCATTTACATCTCAGATATTGTCAAACTACAAATCGGGGACTGACTTATTGCTTTGTTGCTCGTTTAAACTTAAGAAAGTAGAGGCAGCTAGATGGCGCAGTAGATAGAACACTGTCCCCGAATTCAAATTTGACCTTAAACAATTAATACTTAACACTTATACATGTGTGATTCTTGGAGAGTCACTTAATTGCCTCATAAAAATAAACAAGTAAACTTTAAAAAGTGATGGGGAATGTACAATGCTAGTTAAATTTCAAAATGTCTCCTGTCTACACTCTTTTGGGGAGAGTTGATTATTAAGTATTTTACCAATACACCCCTGCGTACATCACTATAGAACATTGTGCTTTAAGTGAAGACCACCTGCCTAAGAAGCAATGTGCTAAAATTTTATGTGCAGCTCTTGCGTTACATGTTATGTTCCCTGATCAGCAAAGCCTAATCTTTCTTGTTTTATCCATCTGTGAAATGACAACAGTAAATTATATGACTTACTTATTTAAAAAAAAAAAATCTAAAGACTCAATCCTCCCTACCTCCAACCTGAAACTTGCTCCCCCCTGCACTCTATTTTACTCTACTCTTAGGCTTATCTACTCTGCAAGACATATCTTAAGTCTGACTTTCTCTAAGAGCATTCCCTGAGAACTCAAATCTACAGTGATCTGCCCCTACTAACTTTTATATGAACCCATTACAGCATAGTATAGTAGGGATGACCATTAGAATTGTAGTGCCTCATACCTCTCACACCAAATGTATATGTGGGTTAAACAGATATGTCCAGCCAGCTTTTCGCTCACCAAGGTGCTGATTGATCAAATTTTGTAGAAACAGTATCCTCAGGAAAACTACAGGATGTCTTTCCCCCCTTCTGTTTTTCCCTCTCAAACCAGAGGTGGCAGCAGAGAACAACATACACTACTGAGAAACTTCCAATAGTCTAGGTGGCAGTAAAGACCAAGAGTTTTTGACATTTCATTCAATGAGAAATCTCATGCTTCTGAAGCCTTCTGACTTCTGATTGCTCCCCTTAGCTCCTATAGAGATGACCCCTTCCATCTTATTTTTCAGTCTTCAATCTTCACTTGCCAGATTTTTCGATCTTCACCCATCACTTTCAATGGCATGAATCAGTCTTCTGGTACTCAGAGATTCATCTTTAACTTATGTTAAAAACTCACCAAAACTCCTTTGTGAATTCATCTGTCCTTATTTAATCATCTCTTGGTCTCCACTCATATGATTGTTTATTTTGTGAGTTTTACCTTCTTGAGTCAAAACAATTACAAGCAAATGAACTGAGGGACCACAGTGTCAGCCATTCTATTACCTTCTGAAAAGTCAACTGTATTTCTTTATACCCCTATTTTATATACATTTAACAAGTTCTTAGCTGCCTCTCTTTCCATATAACATCCAAAAAAAGCTTGACTTTACATTTTTTTTGCTAGGTGATTAAAGCCTTTATATTTGTGCCACAGTTCATTTATTATCCCCTTTTCATCCAAATTAGTCATGGCTTACCTGAAAACTATTTTATATATAGCTTTTTATCAGTTTTTATGAAACCAAAATTACTTTCCTTTCCTTTTCAAGCAACAAAATCATCCACCTA